>NC_062527.1:22505668-22618168 GCF_022655615.1 Tachysurus fulvidraco | reverse complement strand
GTGAGAGAGAGAGAGAGACTAATAGGCTCGATGGGAGGCTCCTCACATTATCCTCACTATGGACACCGCTGCCTAATCGTGCGTAGCATTTGACAGGCAATTGACTCCAGTCAATGTCCACGTAAATACGCCTATTGAGGATTCCCTAAAATTACTCAGTGTGTGTGTGTGTGTGTGTGTGTGGGTGTATTTGTGTGTGTGTGTGTGTGTGTGTGTGTGTGTGTGTGTGTGTGTGTGTGTGTGTGTGTGTGTGTGTGTGTGTGTATTCATCACTTTATGAAGACCAGATAGCCTCAAAATCTTTCATCTTAAGCTTTAATGTTCAAGTCTATATGAGTAATAGGTTTAATTAAATGAGTGTAAACTTCGTCTCGTTACACTACAGAAATCCACACACTCACATTCACAGAGACAAAGAGAGAAATACCCGTTTGTGCGTCTGACAGTTTGTCCGTCACTCGGCCAAGAAAACACAAATCAGTGTCTTATTTTAACTCATATTGAAGAAATGATTCAAAAAACACAGAAGTGAGGTTTGGAGATAAACGTTCCACTGAGGAGAGAAAGATTTTTACCTCAAACTCTAGAAAGATCATTTTTATGAAATATAAAAGGTTTAGTATAAAAACCAAGTGGACGAACCTGGGAAAAGAAGAACATTCTAAACTTGAATTAATTTCCATCTTCAGTGGACGTTTGATTAAAACACGTTGTTCTGGAGGAGAAAGAAACGAAGCAGCTTTTCAGCTCAAAACGCAGTGAAAGATAAAATAAAGATAAATAATACATAAATACAGTAAATAAATAAATAAATAAATTAATTAAATACAGTCATTTGGTCTACAAATAAAACAGTAAAGTGTGAAAAAAAACAAATAAAGACTCAAACATGAAGAATCGGAAGGTGGCAGGATCTAATAATTTCCAACAGGAATTAAAATACACTTTGTTTATTTTGTTCTTTATTGCATGAGGTTTATATCTGTAATGTATTTCAGTATGATACAGAGAACCTTACATGAGAATTCAGCTGATATTAGGATTAAAAAAGGAAACATTTCCACTGGGACCCAAAACATGTATTTAAATTAGGATCAGGTCCATAACGATGCGAGTGGAGAGATATTTTGTTCATGTTGGACTGAGAACAGAGAAACTCAGTGTGATCTCTACGCTACACGCCTCACTAACAGGATTACAGACCTCACTGCAGCTTTAGTCCAAGTCCTGACGTTCTGTGGATCTACAGATCTAACACTCAGATCTGCAGGAGCATCGTGGATAAACCTCCAGCAGTTAATCTGCATAAGAACAAGAATGATATAAAAGCGAATCAGTGAGCAGACGTGACGTCTCAATCCACATCAGCTGTTTGTGAGGATTGTCATTTTATGGGTTAAGGGCCATGCTCAGGGGCCCAGCAGTATAGTAGACCTTCCAAATGGTAGACCAGCACCTTAAACCTAGGCAACCATACCCCCATGTATGTATATGTATGTATATCTTTTTTTTTTAATGAAAGAACCTTCTAAAGAGAATTGCACAACTGCTGCTCACAACTCCAGTATACAGCTCCTGCAGTCAATCTCTCGACTCCTTCAGAGGTTCCAGTGCACCAGCTTCTGGTTCGAATGATCTTGAAATCTTTCATTAAACCTTTCATTGAAATCTTTCATTTCATTAAATGTTTTTTCAAAAAATCTCATTTCATTTCTGATCAACATGAAGGAGCTTAGGGGGGCACGGTGTCTTAGTGGTTAGCACGTTCGCCTCACACCTCCAGGGTTGGGGGTTCGATTCCCGCCTCCGCCTTGTGTGTGTGGAGTTTGCATGTTCTCCCCGTGCCTCGGGGGTTTCCTCCGGGTACTCCGGTTTCCTCCCCCGGTCCAAAGACATGCATAGTAGGTTGATTGGCATCTCTGGAAAATTGTCCATAGTGTGTGAGTGTGTGAGTGAGTGAGTGTGTGTGTGCCCTGTGATGGGTTGGCACTCCGTCCAGGGTGTATCCTGCCTCGATGCCCGATGACGCCTAAGATAGGCACAGACTCCCCGTGACCCGAGAAGTTCGGATAAAGCGGTAGAAAATGAATGAATGAATGAATGAAGGAGCTTTGACAAATTTCCAGTTCCACTTTTCACTGAATTATAACTACGGACTGAATTTTATCCCTTTCATGTTAATCAAGGATGTTTTCCTGTTCAGTTAAAATCTCCATGTATCTAATGCCATCGTTGCAACATCAGCACCACTGAGCTTACAAGAGATTTTAATTATCTTCTTTAAAAATATGATTCCTGTGAATAAAATAAGCCAATGGTTAAATGATGGAATCAGTTTCTCCTTTCTTCAACTGTGGTGACATTGTACCATCTGTGGGAGCCTTCTGATCTACATATTACTGCTACTATCAATAATAATAATAATAATAATAATAATAATAATAATAATAATAATAATAATAATAATAATAATAATAATAATATTAAATATAGCGGCAAGCAGCGATTCCGGGGTCAAGCCGATCAAATGCGCACAGTAAGCAACACACAACACCCCGAGACACCGTTTAAACTGTAAGGTTAAGACTGTAAGGTAGTTTCATAGCGATATGGCAATGCACTCGTAAAATACTGAACTTAACGTGAAAATCTCGTGGCCACTAGGTGGCGCTGTCATGAAATGTTGCGAAATGTGTGTCTGTGTGTGTATGTGTGTGTCTGTGTGAGTCTGTGTGTGTGTGTGTGTGTGTGTCACTGCAGTGCTGATTCTGATTCTGATTCCGATATTAGCACCCAATACATATTGTGTGCCAAACTGCCCCCAAATTGTTTGGACTGGTATAGCTAGAGGGTTTGAGCTAGACACACCAAAGTTGCTATAGTAACTTATAAGACTGGCCTCTACATGTGTGCCAAGTTTCATAACTTTCCTACACACGGTTCTTGACTTCAATGTCGGAATAATAAGAAGAAGAAAACTAACGAAAACAATAGGTGTCTACGCCCCTTCGGGGGGTTGACCCCTAATACAAATAATAATAATAATAATAATAATAATAATAATAATAATAATAATAATAATAATAATAATAATAATAGTTTGTGTGCTGTATCGCTGTATCGGTCTGCACTGGAGCAGATACAGGAGATGATCAGACATTTTGTCAGAAAATCAAGATCAGCTTCCTGACACAGCTTTAAAGATCCCGCAGCTCAACACGTCATATCAATGCACTTGTCCTAACACGGTATTGTTTCTATAGCAACAGTTCATGACCAGTGGATAGAAAACATTAGGAGAAATGTGTTGATGTAACATGTATGGAAGGAGTCTCCTGTGTTAGAGGTCTGTTAGTCAGAGGGATCGCTGGAACTTCTTCCAGCGAAAGAAAGAAAGAAAGAAAGAAAGAAAGAAAGAAAGAAAGAAAGAAAGAAAGAAAGAAAGAAAGATCAGTGACTGTGCTTCATGACATCACTTCACCCCTCAGTATTTTACCGATCCATACAGACACATATTTGACGTCTAGCCTTTTTCTGCCAATATAATACGCCACCTTTTGCTTTGAAATGACTCGCTCTTGACTTTCTCTGTGCTAAAATGCCTCAGTTCACTTCCTCGTTGCTTTAACCTCTTCACACAAACAGTCGTGACTCTCGCCAGAGCGGGAAAACGTTTAAGTTCGAACAAACAAAAAGTTTGAAGACAGTCCTTGCAAACCCAAATTAGCGCCCCCCCCCCCCCCAAACCCCCAGTTAGTCTTTTACACGGATGGACAGCGCCTGTGTTTGTGTGCGTGTGAACAGAAACGGTAAAAAAACTGCAAAAAAAGCAACGCATACGATTACAGACACACAGAGAGAAAGGGAAGGACCTTTACCTTGAACTCGGCCGATCTGTTTCTAGCCACGTTTGAAAAACAAGAGTAAGGGGTCCGGGGTCAGGGGAGGGGTTCTGGGGTCACACCGGGTCATATGGGGGTTTCGGGGTTTTAAGAGTCAGACAAATGTGATTTGGGGAGCAGATGCTCGATATGCAGATGTCTGTAATGGAATCGAGCGATATTGAATTGGCCTGCTTATCATAGAGACAAAGGACACTCTTCCCGCCTGCGGCTTAAGGGTCATAGGAGGTGTGTGTGTGTGTGTGTGTGTGTGTGTGTGTGTCTGTGTGTGTGTGCGTGCATGTGTGTGTGTGTGAAGAGGGCTAGTGGGCTGAACTTGAAAAGGGGTGACAGAGAGACAGAGACAGAGACAGAGACAGAGGGTCAGTAACGGACTCACTGGACAGGGCGACTAAGACGGGTTTTTTAAGTAAAACAAAAATGATTTGAAGTCAGAAGAGTTATAATAGTATAAGAGTAAATAATAATCGTTCTTTCAGTGTGATGTATTTGTTTACCTTTAGTTGTCGCTCTGTCTCTGTATCAGGGTTGCTGTGTTAATGACATGAAGGTGCAGCAGCATGATAATCATTTACAATCACTTTTATATGAGCTTTAATGCAGATGTAGATGATGCTTCCGCTTTAATTTAAAAATAAACCATAACTTTCTATTTATATTCAGATTTATATTACAGTATATAGCCTGTTTGGGTGTGTTCTAATATGTATATAGTTTATTTTTGATCTGTTTTAGCTTAATTAAAAGAAACCCTTAAAATAGACAGATATTTTAACCAAACTGGTATTTATTTATTAACTTGTGTATAACTGTATATGTAACTCTATAGAATTATAAAGAGCTGAAGCCTTGTACAGCACCTCTGATCCACGCTATAACACCACACTCGAGATTCCTGAAGGGTTTTTCAAGCAGATGATGTTTTATTTTTTTAAGACAATGATTAAGACTATCTTTAATTCAGTATGTAAAAATATTCCAGCTGTGTTTTGCACCAGAGCTGAGACTCAGGAGGAGAACTGGATCCTCCAGCGTGAGAGCAACGTGGCTCAATATTATAAACGTTTTATAGTCCAGTATGTAATGAGTAATAAAGTGTAAGTGACAAATCGAGGCATTACGCTCCATGAAGGACACATCTGGGGATCTCTGGTGGACATTAGGAGCATCACACTACTGACTGCTACCAGTTTAACAGTGTTACACATCAGATGCTTCATCTCCACATCTTATAGACATGACGATACCTTTAGGACCAAAAGTCTTTGATTCAGTGTGAACTTTTTTGAACTGAAAAGGATGTACTGGATTTTTATGCTTATGGAAGGTCCAGTTTTAAATTATTGGTATTTCTGACTTTAATCAAAGGGTAAACACAGCAAACTTTGATTTATTATTATATTTTTGTGAGCTTCAGACTCCAGAACTGTTTTCGTGTTTGTTTTCTCCCACAGTTTCCTCACCTTGGTAATGGAGAACCCTCTGTACTACACACGTTAGTTTCCCCTGCGCTCCAACACACCCTGTCTGTTCAGGATGGCTGTTCAGTTGTACACTATACACTATACACCGTCCACTATACACCGTCCACTATACACTACACCATCCACTATACACCGTCCACTATACACTGTCCACTATATACTACACCATCCACTATACACCATCCACTATACACTATCTATGCCCTGTCTGGTCAGGATGGCTGTTCAGTTGTAGATCAGATGAATCAGGAGTGTTAGGAACACTAAAATGTTCTGGACCAGGGTTAGGAACCTGGAGCACTTTTGTAGAATGTTTTCTAATAGAAATTCCAAATAGAATGTTCTGTCTGTTTCCATATGCTGGAAACTCAATGTAGGAATCATTAGTAAAATGCACTGAAGACAAATTCAGGTTAAAATGTATCTTAACACAGATTTAGATCATGTTTAAACCTTTACACTCGTAATCCTAAGGTTGTGGGTTCGAGTCTCGACTGAGGTGCCCTTGAGCAAGGCACCGAACCCCCCAATAAGCATAAATGGCTGCCCACTGCTCCGAGTGTGTGTTCACGGTGTGTGTGTGTGTTCACTGCACTTTAGATGGGTTAATTAAATGCAGAAAACGAATTCTTTGTAGGGGTTACCATACTTAGCCTTATGTCACGTCACTTTCACTTTTTCACTTTCATAAATAAAGCAGACACATGAGTCAGGTGTTATACAGGGCCACCATGTTGGGGCTCTCTGAAGTCACGTGTTCTGTCTGACATCTCGCGAGATTTGAGTTGGACTAAACGCCACGTCGGTTAGAACCGGACGAGAATCTGATCATCTGCAGCCTCTCCGTAAATAAGAGGTCAGATTAGATCCGTACAGAATTATAGATATACAGGGGACGTGCACGCTTCTCGGGTGAGTGTGTTATTTTGTGTATGTTTTATTACACATCGATAAGAACAGTAATAATAATAACAATAATAATCATCATCATTTCCCCTGCTGTAGCAACTCCTAGCTAACGTGCTAACCGGCTAGTTATCTGCACTGTTTATACATCGGGTTATAACTAAACTAATGCATTTATTATCGTCATTAATACGTGTGTTCTGTAAAAATCTGATTTCCTTTTAAAGTACAGTACGTGTTAGAGTAAAGAGTGAATAAAGCAACAATATAAATATATGTTGAGGAAGTGCTTTAACAAAGGCTGTATCCTAAATGGGTATGTACTTCATACAAGTGCCCTAACACACTACACACTATACACACTATATAAATGGGTATGTACTTCATACAAGTGCCCTAACACACTACACACTATACACACTATATAAATGGGTATGTACTTCATACAAGTGCCCTAACACACCACACACTATACACACTATAGAAATGGGTATGTACTTCATACAAGTGCCCTAACACACTACACACTATACACACACTATATAAATGGGTATGTACTTCATACAAGTGCCCTTACACACTATATAAATGGGTATGTACTTCATACAAGTGCCCTAACACACTATACACTATACACACTATATAAATGGGTATGTACTTCATACAAGTGCCCTAACACACTATACACTATACACACTATATAAATGGGTATGTACTTCATACAAGTGCCCTAACACACTACACACTATATAAATGGGTATGTACTTCATACAAGTGCCCTAACACACTACACACTATACACACACTATATAAATGGGTATGTACTTCATACAAGTGCCCTAACACACTACACACTATATAAATGGGTATGTACTTCATACAAGTGCCCTAACACACTATACACACTATATACACACTATATAAATGGGTATGTACTTCATACAATTGCCCTAACACACTATACACCACTATATACACACTAT
This sequence comes from Tachysurus fulvidraco, assembly GCF_022655615.1. Lineage (NCBI taxonomy): Eukaryota > Metazoa > Chordata > Actinopteri > Siluriformes > Bagridae > Tachysurus > Tachysurus fulvidraco. The sequence continues at coordinate 22,610,893 of NC_062527.1, read as the reverse complement.
AGAAATGGGTATGTACATCATACAAGTGCCCTAACACACTACACACTATATAAATGGGTATGTACTTCATACAAGTGCCCTAACACACTATACACACTACACACTATATAAATGGGTATGTACTTCATACAAGTGGCCTAACACACTACACACTATACACACTATATAAATGGGTATGTACATCATACAATTGCCCTAACACACTATACACACTATATACACACTATAGAAATGGGTATGTACATCATACAAGTGCCCTAACACACTATACACACTATATAAATGGTTATGTACTTCATACAAGTGCCCTAACACACTACACACTATATAAATGGGTATGTACTTCATACAAGTGCCCTAACACACTATACACTATACACACTATATAAATGGGTATGTACTTCATACAAGTGCCCTAACACACTATACACTATACACACTATATAAATGGGTATGTACTTCATACAAGTGCCCTAACACACTACACACTATATAAATGGGTATGTACTTCATACAAGTGCCCTAACACACTACACACTATATAAATGGGTATGTACTTCATACAAGTGCCCTAACACACTATACACACTATATACACACTATAGAAATGGGCATGTACATCATACAAGTGCCCTAACACACTATACACACTATATAAATGGTTATGTACTATACACTAAGTGTTCCAAGTATACAATATGCACTGTCCGCTATACACTGTCCACCGTCCGCTATACAATGTCCACCGTCCACTATACACTGTCCACCATCCACTATACACTGTACACCGTCCACTATACACCGTCCACTATGCACTGTCCACCGTCCTCTATACACCGTCCACTATACACTGCCCACCGTCCTCGATATACTATACACCGTCCACTATACAACGTCCACTATACAGTATACATCGTCCACTATACACTATACACCATCCACTATAAACTGTTCAGTATACACCGCCCTCTATCCACTATACACTGTCGAGTTTGATATAACTATTTGATTTATATGTTGATTTATACATATTTAGTGCGTGACTTCACCCCCCTTGCAATATAATGGCGATATTTTGCTCCATCTTTGTTGCTGGTTTCTAGTTCCACACCTTGCTTACTTAAACACAGCAGTGTTTAGTCTTTGTTAGCTCAGTGCTAGTCACACAATGTTTACGTGCACATCCTGATTAGAGGTGTAAAGTAAATAGTGTGTTTTTATTTCCCTACAGGTGAGATGAGGGCCCTGTATGTGTCTGTGCTGCTGCTGGTGTTTGGTTTAGTAGTGCTGTCATGTGAACACGGACATCACCATGGACATCATCATGGCCATGACCATGGACATCACCACGGACACCATCACCACGGACATCATCATGGCCATGACCATGGTGATGTGAAGATGTTTCATGGTGCAAGCAAATGGAGTGCAGAAGCAAATCTGCCCTCTGAGGAGGAGGAGCTCTATCACGGACACGCCCACGATCACGGACACGCCCACGATCACGGACACGCCCACGATCACGGACACGCCCACGATCACGGACACGATCACGGACACGCCCACGATCACGGACACGACCACGCCCACGATCACGGACACGGCCACGATCACGGCCACGCCCACGATCACGGACATGGCCACGACCACCATGGACATGCCCACGATCATGGACACCACCATGGACATGCTCACGATCACGGACACGCCCATGGTCATACCAAAGAGCGCCTGAAGCGGGGGTTACCGGCAGAGAGTCGGGACTCAGTGGAGTTGTGGATGCAGGTAAAAATGACACCAGCTATCAGTGTTCACATATTAAATTTCAGTGACACTGGAGACTCCTTCCATAAATGAAAACTTCACCAAATCTATGTTTATGAGCTGTCACCGTGTGTATGAGCTGTTACTATAGAAACAGTAACATATTCGAGTGAGCACATTAATAATAAACACCTGCACTAGCTGCTGTTATAGAGAATTAATCATCAGTTTCTGACCAATCACAATCCAGAGCAGTCACATGTTAGTAAGATCAAACACCAGAGGTCAGCAGAGTGCAGGTTTAATACCACTGTGTGCACAATGAAGCAGAAATGATTTAATCATCTTCACCTCTAACTGACATGTAGTTAATATTTTATACTTTATGTTTTAGTCTAAAATGCTAGAACACATTTATTATGTACATGAATAATCCATAGAGGGAATATGAACATCATATTGTGTCTGTTACTGGCTGTTATTTTGTAGGCGGTGGGAGCGACGTTGCTGATCAGCGCAGCACCCTTCCTCATCCTCTTCCTCATCCCGGTGCAGTCGAACTCGGATCAGCACCAGAACCTGCTGAAGATCCTGCTGAGCTTTGCCTCAGGGGGGCTGCTGGGTGACGCCTTCCTGCATCTCATACCTCATGCTCTGGGTCAGTACTCATCAGTTACATCATGGAAACCAGCGTCACCAAATTACTCTACAGTTTAAAATGAATTACACCCTAATTGTTGTGATCTTTAGTTTAAGAGTTTGTTAGAGGAGCTGCTGCTGCTGTATAGATCACTGAGAAGATCAAACTAGTCCACATACATAAGGGCTACTAAAAGATATTTTGGGTGAAAATAAAGTCTCTATGAAGTCATAAATTGTTCTTATTTACTATATCAGAAGCTGAATAAAGTGATGTAATGTCTTCTATCTGATTCAGCGCCTCACTCTCACCACGGAAACGAGGACCACTCAGACGCTGCCGAGGAGTCACATGGTCATTCTCACGGTACACCGCTCACTCAGAGTAGAGATGACAGGGATACACACACTAATGGAAGAGATCCTTTCTAAGAGTGTGTGTGTGTGTTCAGGTGCTGCACATGATCACATGATGTCTGTGGGTCTCTGGGTTCTCGGAGGAATCATGGCGTTCCTGGTGGTGGAGAAGTTTGTGCGCCTGCTGAAGGGAGGACACTCACACTCACACGGTAAGATTCACCCCAGACTTTTTTTTTTTTTTTTTTTACAGATTTTTCAGTAACGTGTGTGATTGTGAAGTTTTATATCTTCACAGCTGCTCCGAAATGCAAGGACAGTGACGGGGAGGGCGAGAAGGAAGGAGCCAAAAAGAAAGACGAGAAAAAGGACAAGAAGGCGAAGAAAGCAAAAGAGGAGAGTTCGGGTAAGAGACGCTGTGTGACTCGCTTAGTTCTGGCCTCTGATTGGTCAGAAGGTGTTGATTAATGCTCTGTGACAGCAGCCCTGGCAGCAGTGCAGGTTTATAACGATGCATGATCTCTCTGTAGATATTAAAGTATCTGGTTATCTGAACCTGGCTGCTGATTTCACTCACAACTTCACCGACGGTCTGGCCATCGGCGCCTCTTTCCTGGTCGGTCCTACTGTCGGCGTGGTAACCACCATCACCATCCTCCTGCACGAGGTACCACACGAGATCGGAGACTTCGCCATCCTCGTCCAATCAGGATGCACCAAGAGGAAGGTGCGTCGCTCCGGTGTTTTGTTCGGTCAACGACGGCATCGGAACAAAAGATTTCAATTCAGATCAGAAGTTTTAAATTATAATAAATAATAAAATGGGTTTCTGTACTTCTTTAAACGAGGAGATAATAATAATTAATAATAATTATGTCTGTAATGTGTTTGTGATTGCTTGCATTAAATTTCCCTCTTTTTTTTAATTTAGGCTATGTGTCTCCAACTCCTTACTGCCATCGGAGCGTTAGCCGGCACCGCCTGCTCCCTATTGGCTGAGGGAGTGGGCGAGGCCGCCACCGCCTGGATCCTCCCCTTCACTGCCGGCGGCTTTGTTTACATCGCCACGGTGACGGTGCTGCCGGAGCTTCTGAGTGGCCGGTCGAGCGTGGGTCAGTCGGTGATGGAGGTCATCGCCATGCTGTTCGGTGTGGGGATGATGGTGATCATCGCCGAGTACGAGTGAGACACCGAGAGACTGAATTCCTTCAAGACTCAGGAGAAGAAACAGAAAACAATGTGTAAATGTGTCAATGATCATTACAGATGAGAGAGAGAGAGAATTGGAGGCCTTTGTAAGAGAAGTGCACTAAAAGATCCACAGTCCGAGCCCTGTCCCTGCACTGGACATGTCGTCCTCCTAAACATGGGGCCGATTTACTGTCAGCTGACACTCACACACACCACACACACACACACACACCACACACACGTACAATCATTTTGCTTGATTCATATTCAAATAATGCAGAATTTAAATGGAAAGAAATAATATTCCTTGACGCAGCGACGTTCTGTGTTGCTTTCTATAATATGGAAGGTTTTTCTGGCTCGATTTCAACGTAGATGTCAATATTAGTGCCCTCGTTAGGGGCCAAAGTGCACACTTTTTTTATTTGCTTTGATTTTCCTCAGCTTTCCAAAAGCAGGTGGTTGTTGTTATTTTTGTAAGATTTATCTCTGTTTCCTTTTATTATTATTTTTTTAACTTGTAAATGATGAATGAGCTGTTTTGCTAAGTCACTGGGCAGGTTGTTGCCCTCGCCCAGATTCTGATGGACCAAAAGACCTTAAACTGATGGCTGTATAATAACGTTTGCTCCATTCATGACATTTTGGCACACGCTCTCATCCGGAGCAGCTTACGGTCCATTCTCTAAGACCCCACAGACCCCGCAGCCTTAGGTGGTCCTGCAATTTAAACTCAGAAACTTTAGCTCAGTGATTAATCCAACATGAGACATCAGTCCTGACCTCACTGTAATGTGTGTAGTGCAGCAGGTCGTGGGATTCTGACCCGCACTCACTTTCTTTTAAACAAACCCGATTAAGTAATCAGTGGGAAGCTTGTGCATGTAAACATACGTTCATACGACACTAGATGGTGTAGCAGCTAACATCCGTAACTCAGAGAAGATGCTACACACTGATAATAAGCCCTTTTTCCCCCGCTAGCTTCAGGTCTTTTGAGTAGATTGAGTCATCTGGCTCTCTGATAGAGATATTTATCACCTCCACCACTGAGAGGTTTTGTGGCGTATTTGAGCCAACAGCTGCAGTAAGACTGAACGAGCACAAAGTGATGACGTAGCATCAGGTTTAGCGTTAACCACAAACCCTACATCAGCACTTTGGCTTCAGAAAGTCTGTCATTATTCTTTACAGTTTTCTTCCACTTTTTGGAAGCGTTTTTTTTTTTTTTTTAATCTAATTTTACGTCTCTGTCACTTCCTGTTTGTAAAATACAGTTACTGATTAGTTTACGTTTTGACGTGTGTGCCGAGAATCAATTTTCATCTTTAGAACTATATTCATCATGAATTACTATATAGCGATTTTGGACATAAATATCGGCACCCTGTTGTTCTGTTAGTGCTGAGAAATGATCATGCTGTCGTGAAGAAACTATCGCAATACTGTATACAAACACACTACTTTAGCGACTTTAGGCTAGCTGACTGACGAAACATCCGCGATAACGATATTGTGCTTTTTAAAACTTCGACTTTATGATCGGCACACGACTACAGGAAGTGTGTTGTCTTTGTTTCTTCTTTGTTTAGTTTTATTTTGTATGACTAGTTATATTTTGTCACAAATGTCCAAGTCATTCCTTCCATGTCATTTTTTTTTTAATGCTATATAAAGTGAACGTAGACGACCTGTTTGTGTCGGTGTGATTTGGTACGAGCAGCGAGGAACGGATTCAGAGTCAGGCTGAAACTCAAGGCTGTTACATTCGTGTCATGTCAAGGATTAATGTGAAGTTTTTATCCTTTACACTGTGAATGTGTCCATTTTATTTCTATAGCGCTTTTAATAACGGACACCAGATTTACAGAACATAACGTTTTTATGTGAGTTTATTTGTATTTCCTAATGAGCAAGTCTGTGATAAATATCAAGGGAAAAACTCCTTTAGATGGTAAGAGGAAGAAACCTAGAGAGGAACCAAACTTAAAATTGAACCTCATCCTTATTTGGGTGACACCAGAGAGTCTATTTATATATTATTATAAATACTGAGAGTGTAAGATTATAAATAATGACCTTTCTACAGTCATATACGTTCAGTCAGAGTTGTGTAACCAGGAGAACCTGAGCATCTCATAAGTTAACTCATCTGAGTTCATTATAGATTCAACACCAACAGAAGACTCGGTGATGGAGATAGTGATGGTGTAGAATGTTATTTTGTGTATCACAGGTTTGTTCTCCTCAAAGTGTTCCAGAAGTCCAGAATCTTCATGAAGCAGAACACAACTGGAGCTGGTAGGATCTCTAGATGCCCAGAGATGGGTAGAAAAAGAGAAGCGAGTGGAGAGGAATTAGCGTAGCTGCTGTAAGAAATAAAAATATAAGAAAATAAGATGATGAAGGTGAAGATCTTGATGAAGAACCAGAAATGTATTCCAACGTAGCAGTGACAAAATACATGAAGTACTTTGGGTTGATCTGTGTCCAGAAGAACACAGAACAAATCCAGCTCAACGATTACTAACGATTTAATTGATTTATTCATTAAGAGTTCTAAACGTATCACCTTATGATACTTAAGCCTATGAGCTTTTTCCGATGTGCATGTTAGAGTGAAATCTGGTTGTGTACAATCTGTAATTTCTTACACTGCTGTTCATAATATTAACCAGCACTAGATGTATTTGATCAGAAATATGTAAGCAATAAATACAATAAAGGAAATAAATCTATAATAAAATAGAGTTGAACAGAACAAAATATTGTACAAAGTGATAAACTGAGACTTGTGTTACTTAATGATCTTAAAGTACGGCATGTAAAAGCTCATCCTGACCCTTTAAGTGGACGTGTGGATGCAGAGGAGTTCGTCAGACTCCAGCAGCCCGATCAGACCTGAACCTAGACAGGAAGTAACTCTGATTTGTTTTCGTAGCTTGTGATCTGACCCATGCAATGCTAAGAGTCTTGCAGGAGAGAGGAGTATTTGTAGGTACCACACATCCACAGATAGGGGGCGATGAAGAAGCTTTTGAAGTACATGAAGTACACCTCTGCAGTCATCATCTCATGTTTACAGCAGGATTATCTTAGAGTCTGTTAATATACAGACCACACAAATTTTCCGTATCAGTATATGCTTCTCTGCTGTTGAAACTTATGACATTGACCATGTTATTGTACTTGACAGGCTAGAACATTACACACATTAAAGGGAACAGCCCTTTCATGGCTCAGGTCTTATTTGACTGAACATAATCAGTTTCGAGATCGCAATAGGGACGTCTCTAATCATATCGATGGTTATATTTGGTGTTCCACAAGGTTCTGTTTAAGGCCCACTGCTTTTCTCCTTCAACATGCTACCCTTTGGTGCAATCGTTCGTAAAAATGGTATTAGCTTCCACTGATATGCTGATGACATGCAGCTATATGTGACAGCTGTCAGGCTCTAACAGAAGTTCTTGTACTTCTTGATTCCACGATCACTCCTATCTTATCCACAATGCATTGACACATCGCAGTCAAATTTCAGATTGATTATAAAATACTGTTACTAACCTATCAAGCACTGAATGATCTCACACTACAGTACCTGAGAGGTCTTTTAGGATCACCGCACCTACTTTGATGAAAAGGTGCAGACTGGTGACTCCTGGCCACTTTTGCTATCTGGACCTGCCTGATCCATTATGATCCTGTTTGTCTGGTTGGAGTCTCATCACTTTCTGGTGCCCACTGCTGCTGAGAATGATCCACATGGACAGCCTGGAGATACATGGGGCTGTTGTGTATAGAACCACTTAGAAATCATAAAAATGGCTTTGGACTGTGTGGAGGTTTAGGTTGAAGTGGTGAGGATCTGTAATTCTGTAGCACGTGCTTTCTGTGATGTAGGTTTAGGTCTAAAATTGCCACAAACAGATTAGTACTTAAGTCTCCATCAGTAAACGTTTCATCATTTCAACTTTAACATGACAGACTTCATGTTAACACTAGAATAAATCTCCCGGTTGTACAATTGCACTTTCTGTCCACAGTTCTAGAAGGAAAATGATTTATGATCTCACTTTCAGGGGTCACACCCAGATGAGGCTCAATGGTTCCTCTCGATATTTCTTTCTCATATCATTTCAGTAAGTTGTTTTCTGACCATCACATCTGACTTGATCATTAGGGATTAATTTATACTTTCAAACATATCTAGAATTAATTATTTTATTATCTTAAAGCTGCTTTATAGCTTTATATGTACATACATGTGTGTTAATAGAAACAGTCGAATCTGCTGAGTAAGTTTAGCTGCTGCTGCTTTAAACTTTTTTTTTTGTTAAAGCAGCAAGAGGTGAAGAAAGAGGTTCTGCCACATGACTGCAATCCAGCACAGTTAAAGCCCAAAGTGTCCCACAGACACATATGATGATTTAAACTTTCTCCAGGAGCAGATGGAGCTGGTTGAACGTTTTGGGCAAACCTGAATACCTTTCTACTTATGTTTAGAGGAAAGACTGATTAATATGAGGTTCAGTAGATTTATTTCATTGCACTGTTATTGTGCTGGGGGGGGGTGGCACGGTGGCTTAGTGGTTAGCACGTTCGCCTCACACCTCCAGGGTCGGGGGTTCGATTCCAGCCTCCGCCTTGTGTGTGTGGAGTTTGCATGTTCTCCCCGTGCCTCGGGGGTTTCCTCCGGGTACTCTGGTTTCCTCCCCCGGTCCAAAGACATGCATGGTAGGTTGATTGGCATCTCTGGAAAATTGTCCGTAGTGTGTGTGTGTGAGTGAGTGAGAGTGTGTGTGTGTGCCCTGTGATGGGTTGGCAATCCATCTAGGGTGTATCCTGCCTCGATGCCCGATGACGCTTGAGATAGGCACAGGCTCCCCGTGACACGAGGTAGTTCGGGTAAGCGGTAGAAAATGAATGAATGAATGAATGTTATTGTGCTGTATCACATCCTCCTCAGCACCTGCAGTCGCTCCCAGCTGCAGCAGTGCTTCTCCATGTGCTCTCACTTACCGAGGTTTTTGTACGACTCTTTACCACTGTGTGAACACTGAGATGCCACTGATCTGAAGGTCACTAAGACAGTAATAATCTCCTGCATCTTCAGTCTGGACTTCACTGATGGTCAGCGTGAAGTCAGTATCAGATCCACTGCCTTTGAAGCGAGCTGAAATACCTGATTGTAAACTATTAACATGCTTAATCAGAAGTTTAGGGGCTTCTCCTGGTTTCTGCAGGTACCAGTGTAGATAGTTACCATCAAATACTCTGAGATTGGTTCTGCAGTTGATGGTGACTGTGTTTCCCGGAGCAACAGTTTGCACTGAAGGAGTCTGAGTCACAATCACCTGACCTCTGGATCCTGAAGAGAAACATTGTGTTGTAGAATTAGTGTGAAATGAAGTGTGTGTGAGGCTGTGAGTTGATGTTAATCTCTCACCTTGAGCCCAGAGGACCAGTGTGCAGATGAAGATGCTGATCAGAGTCATGGTTGCTGTGGGTGAAGTAGCAGCTCTCAGTCATGAAGTGTTAAAGCCAGAAGGTTATAAACACTCGCAGAGCGCTAAAGTATGAAGAATCTGTCAATGCAAAGTGTGTGTGTGTGTGTGTGTGTGTGTGTGTGTGTGTGTGTGTGTGTGTGTGTGTGTGTGTGTGTGTGTGTGTGAGCACTGCAGTGTGACGGAGGTTTTTGTACGACGCTTAAATTAGAATGTATCACTGTGGTGGACTTTTGGTGGAGGATCCAAACTGTTTGTGAACAGTAAGTAAAAGTTTATTCTTTATCAATTACTTTAAACATTAAGAAACTTTTGAGAAACTGTGATATAAAAATGATTTCAGTGTTACAGTAAATACACAGAAACTAAACTGTTTCATACACTGTAATGTTGTTCTGGGAGCTCATTTAGAATCTGCTCATATGTAATCAGCTCAAATTTGTCACACAAATAAGCATTCACAGTATAATGTAGTGAAATGTGTTTATTAATTAATAAACACATTAATGTTTACCGTTAATATCTGTTGTGATGGTTAGTGTTACAATATCAGATTGATTACAGTTTACATCCTTTTGTTCTTTAGTGTTTTATTTTAATACTATTACATTACATGGGGAAGTCGTGGCCTAATGGTTAGAGAGTCTGACTCCTAACCCTAAGGTTGTGGGTTCGAGTCTTGGGCTGGCCACGACTGAGGTGCCCTTGAGCAAGGCACCGAACTGCCCAACTGCTCCCCGGGCATAAATGGCTGCCCACTGCTCCGGGTGTGTGTTCGCGGTGAGTGTGTGTGTGTGCGTGTGTGTTCACTGCTGTGTGTGTGCACTTTGGATGGGTTAAATGCAGAGAACGAATTCGGAGTATGGGTCACCGTACTTAGCCGTATGTCACGTCACTTACTCACTTACTGAGAGTCAACACCAGTATGAAGTTTAACGAAGGTCTTAAGACGCTCTATGATATAAAGAGGAATTAGGAAATGCTCTCCTGCTGCTGGAACTCACTTCTGCTGCTGCAGTCTCAGGCTTTATCTCTGTTGTAGTTCCGAGTATTTACAGATTACACACACTGACCTTTAGAAACCGGATTATTGTGTGTTTAAAGTTTAATTACACCGAAACTCCTTTTCTCACTGTCTAAAGTTATTAATATTTAATGTACCCATTTGTCTGGTTTTGTGTGTCTTCTCCAGCTGGTCCCAAACCTCCATCCGTGTCTCTGCTCCCTCCGTCCCCTGTACAGCTGTGTGAAGGTTCGGCCTCGCTGCTCTGCCTGCTGTCTGGATATTCTCCACAGGGGGCGCTGGTGAGCTGGACTGTAGATGGTTCAGAGGTGAAGGACGGGGTTCTGACCAGCTCAGAAGAAGAGAAGAAGGAAGGTTACAGCCGCAGCAGCACCCTGACCCTTAGCAAAGAGCTCTGGGAAAAGGGGGAGGAGTTTATCTGTAAAGTCTCCCATAGCAACATCAATCATCCCGTCACCTTCAGAAAGAGTCACTGTGATGTCTAATGGGTCCAGGATGGAGTTTAAGATGGAGCTGCTTATCATCCACCTGCAATAGAGTTTAAATTCTACACAATGAGAATATTTCTGTCTTTACTCTGTTCACTGTTCTGTTCATATTCTTGTAGTTTTGCTGAAATAAAGCTGAATCTTGGACTTTTTTGTCTGTTAGAGTTAATACATTTACAATTACATTTACATTTACATTATTTGGCAGACTCCCTTATCCAGAGCGACGTACAAGTGCTTAAATCTCTAACATTGAATACATTAATGCTGGCTCACTGGGTTACATACTGAAGATACCATGAGTTTAAAACATTGTTCAAAGTTACAATGAAAAAGTGTCAAAGGTTGAGTTTTTATTTATTTATTTATAAATGCAAAAGATAAGGAAAGAAGTGCTAGTTGAAGTGTTTCCTGAATAAGTAGGTCTTCAACCGCTGCTTGAAAATAGCCAGTGACTCAGCTGTCCGGACCTCTAGGGGAAGTTCATTCCACCACCTTGGTGCCAGAACAGAGAAGAGTCTAGTAGTATACTTGCCTCTTACCCTGAGAGTTAATAGCGATGTGATGTGAAACTGAGATTATCTGTAGATTCACTGCTGTGTTTTGTGCTTCAGTGAGTTTGACAAGGAAGTTAAACATCTGGTGACATTTCTGTTCTATTCTGAGAGACGTGAAACTCTTCAGTCCTGTTAATGTAAATCTATTACACCTCAGTGCTCTCTCTCTGTCTCTCTCACTCTGTATCTCTCTCTCTCTGTCTCACTCTCTCAGTGTCTCTCACTCTCTCTCACTGTCTCTCTCTCTCTCTCTCTCTCTCTCTCTGAGACTTGGTAATAACCAAACAGTGACCATTTTCTATCATTTTGACTCTGTATTTCAAATCTCTTGCAAAAACCCAGTGACACACAGGTTATGTTTAATGTGTCAGCAGTACATCCAGCTAGCCTTCTGTTAGTAATCAGCATATCTGTGGTCAGCAACGTGATGTACCAGGATCCGTGATTCTTCAGACCAGGCCGAATTGTTCTTGAAAGGAAAAGAAAGTTGATTGTTCATGGGGACCCCAAGGTTGCGAGCAGTGACTGAAGGGGAGGGTAGTTTGCACTGAAGGAGTCTGAGTCCCAGTCACCTGACATCTGGATCGTGAAGAGAAACATAGTCTGTGTTGTAGAATTAGTGTGAAATGAAGTGTGTGAGGCTGTGAGTTGCTGTTAATCTCTCACCTTGAGCCCAGAGGACCAGTGTGCAGATGAAGACGCTGATCAAAGTCATGGTTGCTGTGGGTGAAGTTGCTGAGCAGCAGAATGTGTGTGTGTGTGCATGTGTGTGTATGTGTGCATGTCTGTATGTGTTTGTGTGTGTATGTGTGCGTGCATGTCTGTATGTGTTTGTGTGTGTATGTGTGCGTGCATGTCTGTATGTGTTTGTGTGTATGTGTGTGGGTGTGTGTGCATGTGTGTATGTGTGTGTATTTGTGTGTGTGTGTGTGTTTGTATGTGGGGTATGGTAGCCTAGTGGTTAAAGTGTTGGGCTACCAAACGGTAGGTTGTAAGTTCAACTCCTACATCCACCAAACTGCTACTGCTGGGCCCCTGAGCAAGGCCCTACACCCTCAATTGCTCAATTGTATAAAAATTAGATAAAAAAAAAGTAAGTGGGGGGCATGGTGGCTTAGTGGTTCGCCTCACACCTCCAGGGTTGGGGGTTCGATTCCCGCCTCCGCCTTGTGTGTGTGGAGTTTGCATGTTCTCCCTGGGTTTCCTCCGGGTACTCCGGTTTCCTCCCCCGGTCCAAAGACATGCATAGTCGGTTGATTGGCATCTCTGGAAAATTGTCCATAGTTTGTGAGTGTGTGTGTGAATGAGAATGTGTGTGTGTGTGTGCCCTGTGATGGGTTGGCACTCCGTCCAGGGTGTATCCTGCCTCGATGCTCGATGACGCCTGAGATAGGCACAGGCTCCCCGTGACCCGAGAAGTTCGGATAAGCGGTAGGAAATGAGTGAATGAAAAAGTAAGTCGCTCTGAATAAGGGCTTCTGCTAAATGGTGTGTGTAACGGAGGTTTTTGTACAATGGTTTCATTCAAATGTATCACTGTGGTGAACTTTTGATGGAGGCACAAAACTCACTCACTCTCGCTCTCTCACTCATTTTCTACCACTTTATCCGAGGCACAAAACTCATCTAGTAAATTTGTATTTTATTTATTAATGAAGTTAAAGAATAAACTAATAATTTTTTTTTTTTACTGTGCAGCTGTGTGAAGGATCGGCCTCACTGCTCTGCCTGTCTGGATACTGTCCACAGAGGGCGCTAGTGAGCTGGACAGTGGATGGCTCAGAGGTGAAGGACAGGATTCTGACCAGAGAGAAGAACGGCCGTTACAGCTGCAGCAGCACCCTGAACCTCAGCAAAGACCTCTGGGAAAAGGGGGCGGGTTTATCTGTACAGTCTCACATGAAGGATAGAGAAGATTAACATAGAGCTGCTTATCATCTGCATCTGCAACAGAGTTTAAATTCTACACATTACTGTCTTTACCCTGTTCACTGTCCTGTTGATCTTCCTGTAGTTTTGCTGAAATAAAGCAGAGTTTGTAAATTGTTCTGTTATTAAATTCATTAGATGTGCGTCAGTGAGTTTGACTGAATGAAGCTGAACATCTGGTGAATTCTCTGTTCTATTCTGAGCAAAACAGATCCGTTTAGTTAGTTAATGCAAATCTCAGCTACACCTCACCGCTTTCTCCGTCTCTGTGCTGGTATTATAGTTGTATAGAATGTTACAGGTTTCATTTCTTTATTTATTGCTGTATTTAAATCCGAGCGATGTGTCATAATCATAACTTTACAGATAATACAGTGGATATAAAAAGTCTTCACACCCATGTTTAAAACGGCAGGTTTTGTGACCAAGAAAAAAAACAGGACAGGTCCTTTTTGTGAATTGTGAAATTTCAAGCTATATATGAAGTAAAAAACATTCATTCATTCATTTTCTACCGCTTATCTGAACTTCTCTGGTCACGGGGAGCTTGTGCCTATCTCAGGCGTCATCGGGCATCGGTGCAGGATACACCCTGGACGGAGTGCCAACCCATCGCAGGGCACACAAACACTCTCATTCACTCACACACACACACACACACACACACACTACGGACGATTTTCCAGAGATGCCAATCAACCTACCATGCATGTCTTTGGACCGGGGGAGGAAACCGGAGTACCCGGAGGAAACCCCCGAGTCATGGGGAGAACATGCAAACTCCACACACACAAGGCGGAGGCGGGAATCGAACCCCCGACCCTGGAGGTGTGAGGCAAACATGCTAACCACTAGCGGCCCCCCCCCCCCCCAGTAAAAAACAATAAGAATCATATCAAGAGAATAAAATTAACATTGTACATTGGTAGTTTATTATAATTACATTTAGTTGAAGGCATCTTTAGATCTTTCTGGGTAAGAGTCAATATGTTTGGCACATTTTGCCATTCTATCTCATCTCGTGTGCTCAGCCTTCTTCACGTCACCACGCTGACCTTCGGCTGTATTTAGATCCCGACTCCTGACCATTCCAAAACCTTGATCTTGTTTGGGTGAAGTCCTTATAGATGTTTGCTTCCACAGGTTGTTATACTGAAATCTGAAGTTCTTCTTCATGTTAAGTGTTTCAGCAGAAGCCAAAATTGACTCGTATTTGGAGCAGCTGAAGAAAAGCAGCCCTGAAGCTTGACTTTCATTTATTTATTTTTTTCTGTTTCTATTTGAATTGTTAAGAACATTTGGAATCTGTGTTGTTCCCTTGCTGTCATCGGTGTGGTCTCTCACATGTAAAATACATAATTGTCTGAATTTTAGCAAACAATGATAATCATTGTAAAAATAATTAACCGCTATAAATATGGTTTGATAAAAGAGGAGTACAAAAGAATTTCCAAAACATTAGATGTGCCATGGAACACTCGTGATCTTTTGCACGTGATCAATGCATGGGCGTAAATTTCATTTAACAGTGTGAGTGAGTGTGTGTGTGTGTGTGTGTGTGTGTGTGTCAAATTGTAATCTAATCTACAGTCAAATTGTATTTATAAAGACACGTCTCCTCAGTGAAAAACTTTGCTTTTATCATTATTACTGTAGCATGGAGACGCGTCATTATGGTTATTCTCAAAGTTTTTCTCGACGGCTTTGGCGTGTTAGTTACAGTGCACTATGGAACAAGCTATTGTAAACAAGCTAACGTTTACTAGCTATTGTAAACAAGCTAACGTTTACTAGCTATTGTAAACAAGCTAACGTTAACTAGCTATTGTAAACAAGCTAACGTTTACTAGCTATTGTAAACAAGCTAACGTTTACTAGCTATTGTAAACAAGCTAACGTTAACTAGCTATTGTAAACAAGCTAACGTTAACTAGCTATTGTAAACAAGCTAACGTTAACTAGCTATTGTAAACAAGCTAAAGTTAACTAGCTATTGTAAACAAGCTAACGTTAACTAGCTATTGTAAACAAGCTAAAGTTAACTAGCTATTGTAAACAAGCTAACGTTAACTAGCTATTGTAAACAAGCTAACGTTAACTAGCTATTGTAAACAAGCTAACGTTTACTAGCTATTGTAAACAAGCTAACGTTAACTAGCTATTGTAAACAAGCTAACGTTAACTAGCTATTGTAAACAAGCTAACGTTAACTAGCTATTGTAAACAAGCTAAAGTTAACTAGCTATTGTAAACAAGCTAACGTTAACTAGCTATTGTAAACAAGCTAAAGTTAACTAGCTATTGTAAACAAGCTAACGTTTACTAGCTGTTGTAAACAAGCTAAAGTTAACTAGCTATTGTAAACAAGCTAACGTTAACTAGCTGTTTTAAACAAGCTAACGTTAACTAGCTATTGTAAACAAGCTAACGTTAACTAGCTATTGTAAACAAGCTAACGTTAACTAGCTATTGTAAACAAGCTAAAGTTAACTAGTTGTTGTAAACAAGCTAACGTTAACAAGCTATTGTAAACAAGCTAACGTTATCTAGCTATTGTAAACAAGCTAACATTAACTAGCCATTGTAAACAAGCTAAAGTTAACTAGCTATTGTAAACAAGCTAAAGTTAACTAGTTGTTATAAACAAGCTAACGTTAACAAGCTATTGTAAACAAGCTAAAGTTAACTAGTTGTTATAAACAAGCTAACGTTAACAAGCTATTGTAAACAAGCTAACGTTAACTAGATAAGTAATATTTTAATCGGTAATATAGCAGATTCATGGAAAATTACATCGGTAATCAGCATTTTTGCCGCAACTAATTTATGAATGAATCTGCATCAACTACATTAAAGAGAATCGCTTTATTTAAAGTGAGTAAAATCCCCTAATTAATGAAGTTAAACGTTAATTGAGCCGCAGCTACACACCTGACTCGTGTGTACAGAGTAGGTGAGATGTACTGGGAAAGGAGGCAGTGGGTCAAACCACTGTGAGGAAGGGGAGGGGGAACTGCTGGTCAAACCACTGTGAGGAAGGGGAGGGGGAACTGCTGGTCAAACCACTGTGAGGAAGGGGAGGGGGAACTGCTGGTCAAACCACTGTGAGGAAGAGGAGGTGGGGTCAAAGCACTGTGAGGAAGCGGGGGGGGGGGGGTGTCAAAGCACTGTGAGGAAGGGGGGGGGGTGTCAAAGCACTGTGAGGAAGCGGGGGGGGGGGTGTCAAAGCACTGTGAGGAAGCGGGGGGGGGGACTCAACTGTTTCTAAATGCAGTTTTGCGGGGGTTTTCCATTCTACTTACACAATTATTTAGGTATACATACATATATTTTTCACAATAGAGAGTGCAATATTTTTCAAATTATCGCGGGGGACACGACAACGGAGGGGACATGCCCCCTTAATCTTAATCTTGAATTTTGTATTCTATTAATCTTTATATTATTCTTTATAATAATGTTTTGTTCTATATTTATGTTCTATAAAGCTGCTCAATGTCAACTCTTAAAAGCTCTATACAAATAAACCTGAATTGAATTGAATCATAAAGAAGAGGAGAAAATGGAGCACCACGTTAACATCACCGATAACAAGGTCTGATTATTCCCTGTGTCCATGTCATGATAAAGTGTTCACTTCGTTACAGGGGCCATTTTGTCAGACAAAAAAACCTCTATACATGCTGATATCACCAAAGGCCTTGTGGGGAAAAGTGTGTGTGTTTCTGTATGCCTATGTGCCTCGTCTCACTGTCTAGTAGAACCTTCATAGGTTTTAATTTCACTATTCGTATGTCATGTTGGGCCATATCAGGCGACTACTGTGTGTGACTGAGCACCTGCACTTCCTTCCAGCTGCAGCAGGACTTCTCTACACTGTCACTGACTGAGGTTTTTGTACGATGCTCTAACACTGTGTAACACCCAGCCGTTCACATAATGTTCAGCAGTACAGTAATAATCTCCTGCATCTTCAGTCTGGACTCCACTGATGGTCAAAGTGAAGTCATTATCAGATCCACTGCCTTTGAAGCGAGCTGGAATCCCTGATTGTAATCGTGTCGCCTCGTGTATCAGAAGTTTAGGAGCTTCTCCAGGCTTTTGCAGATACCAGAACACACTGGTCCCACTATCCACCCTGTTACTGGTTCTGCAGTTGATGGTGACTGTGTTTCCAGGAGCAACAGTTTGCACTGAAGGAGTTTGAGTCACAGTCCCCTGACCTCTGGATCCTGAAGAGAAACATCATGAGTCTGGGTTTATCCTCTCATTTATATTTTATTTTTATAAATGGTGTAAAATTATTATTAGGTGTGTTACTCTTAAACTCTCACCTTGAGTCCAGAGGACCAGCGTGCAGAAGAAGATGGTGAGCAAAGTCATGGTTGCTGTGGGTGAAGTTCTGAGCAGCAGCTTCAGTCATGAAGTGTTAAAGTCACAGGGTTATAAACACTCAGTGTGCTGAAGTATGGGCTGTAATGCAAAGTGTGTGTGTGTGTGTGTGTGTGTGTGTGTGTGTGTGTGTGTGTGTGTGTGTGTGTGTGTGTGTGTGTGTGTGTGTGTGTGTGTGTGTGTGTGTGTGTGTGTGTGTGTGTGTGTGCACTGCAGTGTGAAAGAGGTTTTTGTACGACGGTTTCATTAGAATGTATCACTGTGGTACACTTTTAGTGATGCCTCTAAACTCGTTATCAAAAGTAAGTGGGTTTTTTTTATATATAAATGCAAAATTAATTTAGTTCATTATTACTTACATTATTAAATATCCACATTATTTGCATTTTATTGAGGTGTTATGATCTGTTGAGGAATATATTTTAATACCAGAATCGATCCAATGTAAATGTCCTTTTATATTCAATAAGAGTATAAAAATATTAATGTTAAATCCACATGTAATAATACACACTTGCAATATATCCACACACTCTGTTTTATATCTTAAAGGATTTACACAGTAAGGTGATGCAGTGTAAGATACTGATGAGGGAACCTCAGTGTTTTATAGACCAAACTTCAGACAAAATGGCATGTTTCTTTTAAACACTGTTAAATATGTCTGTTTATATTTGCTGCAGTTGAATTTTCTAAAAGTTTGTCCTATTAAAGAAATAAAACCTGGTATGAAAATGCATATTTCTAGATAAATTACAGCAAGATATGTGATTGTACAGTAGGGCTTTGGTATTGTGTAAATGTAGTGTTTTACTATTGAATAGTGAAATAATTCCAGTGTTTAATGTTTAGTGTGTTTAGTGTCAAGTGTTTAGTGCTTTCTGTTCTTTGAGGTCCATCCGAACACTAAATCAGAAAGAAGGTGAACTTTGCTTAAATCATATCAATGTTAAGGTGATGATTTACAGCATGTGTCCATGCTGTAAATGAAGATAAAATAAGTGTATTGATGTATAAACACTGCATTTCTTCCCTATTTGAACATTAAGTGTATGTTTACGTCAATGAAACTGACACGTTAAACAATAAAATATTAAGTGAGTGTAAAATAATCTCTAATAATTTGGCACTCACTAAATTGCGTGTGTGTGTGTGTCTTCTCCAGCTTCACCTTGTCCCCAACCTCCATCCCTGTCTCTGCTCCCTCCGTCCCCTGTGCAGCTGTCTGAAGGATCGGCCTCGCTGCTCTGCCTGTTGTCTGGTTATTCTCCAGAGGGGGCGCTGGTGAGCTGGACTGTAGATGGCTCAGAGGTGAAGAACGGGGTTCTGACCAGCTCAGAAGAAGAGAAGAAGGAAGGTTACAGCCGCAGCAGCACCCTGACCCTTAGCAAAGACCTCTGGGAAAAGGGGGAGGAGTTTATCTGTAAAGTCTCCCATGATAACATCAATCATCTCGTCACCTTCAGAAAGAGTCACTGTGATGTTTAATGGGTGCAAGATGGAGTTTAAGATGGAGTTCTACACAATGCTGACATTTCTGTCTTTACTCTGTTCACTGTTCTGTTCATATTCTTGTAGTTTTTGCTGAAATAAAGCTGAGTTTGTGACATCGTCTCTTCTGTTATTAATAGTGACAGTAATAGTGATTGACAGAGTGATGAGAGAAAGGGATTAGCTTTAGATTCTGTGCTCTGTGTTGTGCTTCAGTGGGTTTGACTGAAGGCTGTGTAGTTGAACATCTGGTGAAATTTCTGTTCTGTTCTGAGAGAACTGGAACTTTTACGCCCTGTTCATGCAAATCTCACTTACGCCTCACTGCTCGCTCTGTCTGAAGCCATAGTCAGAGTCTCTATGTACCGTTTTTATCTGGTTTCAGAACGTAACACGGCTCTGTGAGTGCTGTAGGATGAATGTCACATCTCTTCACAGTGAAAGTCATTAGCACATATACATTAAACCCAGTGACATGCAGGTTTATGTGTCATGTTACTGAACCATATATTCATCTGGATTACAGGCTACAAACAGGAGACTTAAAGAACAGCATGTCATTTTTTTGGATGGTCTTGATGCACCTTCGCAAACGGTTCACATCGTAGTAGACAACATTTGATAATTTCAACATGACACACTGCATGTTATCACTGAATGAATTTCCTGGTTACACAATTGCACTTTCTGACCATAAAGTCCCCAGTTCTGTAATGATAACAATGAGGTTCCTTTAAGTCTGGTTTCTCTCAAGGTTTCTTCCTTGTATCTTCTCAGGGATTTTTTTTCTCACCTATATATATATATATAAGTGTGTGTTTGTGTGTCTGTGTCTGTGTGTGTGTAAGAGTGTGTGTTATTAGCGACAGTACTTTAACTTTAACTCATACAGTCTTGCTTGTTTCTCTGTGTGAACCTCTTCAGAAAGGCAGAACTACTAAATAACCATAAAATCAATGAAAATCATTTTCTCCAGAGAGCAAAAAGTCTCCATAGAGATAAAATGACTCTGTAGTGATGTGTAGTGATGTGTAGTAACATATCAATAATATGTTACTTAAAATAAAGATCCACAGCTGTGTGTGTGTGTGTGTGTGTGTGTGTGTGTGTGTGTGTGTGTGTTTGTGTGTGTGTAGTGTGTTTTCTCCTGTTCATAGTGTGTGTCATTGTGCTTTATCACATCCTCCTCAGCACCTGTTGTCTCTCTCAGCTTCTCTGTGATGAGGTTTTTGTACGGCGCTGTAACACTGTGTGAACACGTAGCTGCCACTGATCTTGTGTGAACTCTGACAGTAATAATCTCCTGCATCTTCAGCCTGGACTCCACTGATGGTCAGAGTAAAGTCAGTCTTAGATCCACTGCCTTTGAAGCGATCTGGAGTCCCTGAAAACAGGTGACTCACATAGTGCACTAGAAGTTTAGGAGCTTCTCCAGGTTTCTGTAGGTACCAGGCTAGACAGTCATATGATACACCAGTTGGTCCACAGTCGTGCCAAACAGCAGTGTCGAATCTGCATTTGATGGTGACTGTGTTTGATGGAGCAACAGTTTGCACTGAAGGAGTCTGAGTCACCGTCACCTGACCTCTGGATCCTGAGGAGAAACATAGTCTGTGTTGTAGAATTAGTGTGAAATGAAGTGTTTGACGCTGTGAGTTGATGTTAATCTCTCACCTTGAGCCCAGAGGACCAGTGTGCAGATGAAGACGCTGATAAGAGTCATGGTTGCTGTGTGTGAAGTTGCTGAGCAGCAGCTCTTAGTCATGAAGTGTTAAAGTCACAGGGTTATAAACACTTTGCTGCCAATGCAAAGTGGAAGTGTGTGTGTGTGTGTGTGTGTGTGTGTGTGTGTGTGTGTGTGTGTGTGTGTGTGTGTGTGTGTGTGTGTGTGTGTGTGTGTGTGTGTGTGTGCAGTGCAGTGTGACGGAGGTTTTTGTACGACAGTTTCTTTAGAACGTATCACTGTGGGACACTTTTAGTAGCGGCACCAAACTCACTGTGAACAGTAAATAAACTTTTCTTCTCTTTATTATTGAAATTAAAGAATAAACTTCAGACAAACTGTTTGTTAAAACTTTTTATCTTGATGTTTTAAGGTTTGATGTTTAATTAATTTCAGCAGCATATCAACCATAATAAATGTGTAGGTACAGTACATGATGCCCAAAGAAAATACTGATCAGTTACTTTTTATTAATAATTATTTCTAATAATGAAATCCTATTTTACATTATTATAATTATAATTATAATTATAATTATTATTATTATTATTATTATTATTATTATTATTATTTACAGTGTAGGTTAATCCTTCATTTTTTGACATTTTATTTAAATAAAATGACATAATTCAGAGTGGACAGCAAAATGAAATTAAATAAAGTTCTAGTAGTTTCAAGCATGTGTCTAATTCAGTGGTCCGTGTCTGTGTGTCTTCTCCAGCTGGTCCCAAACCTCCATCTGTGTCTCTGCTCCCTCCGTCCCCTGTACAGCTGTGTGAAGGTTCGGCCTCGCTGCTCTGCCTGCTGTCTGGATATTCTCCAAAGGGGGCGCTGGTGAGCTGGACTGTAGATGGTTCAGAGGTGAAGGACGGGGTTCTGACCAGCTCAGAAGAAGAGAAGAAGGAAGGTTACAGTCGCAGCAGCACCCTGACCCTTAGCAAAGAGCTCTGGGAAAAGGGGGAGGAGTTTATCTGTAAAGTCTCCCATAGCAACATCAATCATCCCGTCACCTTCAGAAAGAGTCACTGTGATGTCTAATGGGTCCAGGATGGAGTTTAAGATGGAGCTGCTTATCATCCACCTGCAATAGAGTTTAAATTCTACACAATGAGAATATTTCTGTCTTTACTCTGTTCACTGTTCTGTTCATATTCTTGTAGTTTTTGCTGAAATAAAGCTGAGTTTGTGACATCGTCTCTTCTGTTATTAATAGTGACAGTAATAGTGATTGACAGAGTGATGAGAGAAAGGGATTAGCTTTAGATTCTGTGCTCTGTGTTGTGCTTCAGTGGGTTTGACTAAAGGCTGTGTAGTTGAACATCTGGTGAAATTTCTGTTCTGTTCTGAGAGAACTGGAACTTTTACACCCTGTTCATGCAAATCTCACTTACGCCTCACTGCTCGCTCTGTCTGAAGTCATAGTCAGAGTCTCTATGTACCGTTTTTATCTGGTTTCAGAACGTAACATGGCTCTGTGAGTGCTGTAGGATGAATGTCACATCTCTTCACAGTGAAAGTCATTAGCACATATACATTAAACCCAGTGACATGCAGGTTTATGTGTCATGTTACTGAACCATATATTCATCTGGATTACAGGCTACAAACAGGAGACTTAAAGAACAGCATGTAATTTTTTTGGATGGTCTCGATGCACCTTCGCAAACGGTTCACATCGTAGTAGACAATCGATACTTTAATAACCAGCAGAATCTTTTCTTTCATCCAGCCAACAACTGATCAGATTTAGAGTAAATTGAAGCAAATATACCTCAAATGTATGTGGACACCTGACCGTCACATCCACATGTTTCTTCCCCAAACTGGAAGCAGACGATTGTACAGAATGTCACTGTGTGCTGTAGCTGTGCGATTTTATACTTCATGTCTAAATCATAATCATTTCTTATCCTTTTATCTTGTACATACTGAATACCTTCTCCTTACTTCCTGTTCATTTCTCAATCCTAGTTCCAGTTAGTCCCTGATTTCTAGATCCCACCCCTTATTTGTTCTAGTTCACACATTGTCCCTAGTCCCTGTTCATGTATCCATAATTGCTGAAGTTCTAGTTATAGCTGGTTTCTGGTTTTGACCTGAGTTTTATCATTTTCTTGGTTATGGTGTCAGGTTTATATTCAATGAACATTTGATAAGTTCCACATGACACACTGCATGTTAACACTGAATGAATCTCCTGGTTACAAAATTGCACTTTCTGACCATAAAGTCCCCAGTCCTGTAATGATAACGATGAGGTTCCTTCAACTCTGGTTCCTCTCAAGGTTTCTTCTGTGTATCTTCTCAGGGATTTTTTTTCTCACCACCGTCACCTCAGACTGGTTCATTTGGGAAACATTTATATATTTATAATGTATATCCTGAATTGTTTCTTTCTATATATCTGATCTGTAACATTTTTTTGTATGTGTTTGTGTGTGTGTTTGTTTGCGTGTGTGTGTGAGAGTGTGTGTGTAAGAGTGTGTGTGTGTAAGAATGTGTATGTTATTAGCAACAGTACTTTAACTTTAACTCACACAGTCTTGCTTGTTCCTCTATGTGAACCTCTTCAGAAAGGCAGAACTACTAAATAACCATAAAATCAGTGAAAATCATTTTCTCCAGAGAGCAAAAAGTCTCCATAGAGATAAAATGACTCTGTAGTGATGTGTAGTTATGCGTAGTAACATATCAATAATATGTTACTTAAAATAAAGATCCACAGCTGTGTGTGTGTGTGTGTGTGTGTGTGTGTGTGTGTGTGTGTGTGTGTGTGTGTGTGTTTGTGTGTGTGTGTAGTGTGTTTTCTCCTGTTCATAGTGTGTGTCATTGTGCTTTATCACATCCTCCTCAGCACCTGTTGTCTCTCTCAGCTTCTCTGTGATGAGGTTTTTGTACGGCGCTGTAACACTGTGTGAACACGTAGCTGCCACTGATCTTGTGTAGACTCTGACAGTAATAATCTCCTGCATCTTCAGCCTGGACTCCACTGATGGTCAGAGTGAAGTCAGTCTTAGATCCACTGCCTTTGAAGCGATCTGGAGTCCCTGAGAACAGGTGACTCACATAGCGCACTAGAAGTTTAGGAGCTTCTCCAGGTTTCTGTAGGTACCAGGCTAGACAGTCATATGATACACCAGTTGGTCCACAGTCGTGCCAAACAGCAGTGTCGAATCTGCATTTGATGGTGACTGTGTTTGATGGAGCAACAGTTTGCACTGAAGGAGTCTGAGTCACAGTCACCTGACCTCTGGATCCTGAAGAGAAACATAGTCTGTGTTGTAGAATTAGTGTGAAATGAAGTGTGTGAGGCTGTGAATTAATGTTAATCTCTCACCTTGAGCCCAGAGGACCAGTGTGTAGATGAAGACGCTGATCAGAGTCATGGTTGCTGTGGGGGAAGTTGCTGAGCAGCAGCTCTTAGTCATGAAGTGTTAAAGTCACAGGGTTATAAACACCTTGCTGCCAATGCAAAGTGGAAGTGTGTGTGTGTGTGTGTGTGTGTGTGTGTGTGTGTGTGTGTGTGTGTGTGTGTGTGTGTGTGCGTGTGTGTGCAGTGCAGTGTGACGGAGGTTTTTGTACGACGGTTTCATTAGAATGTATCACTGTGGAGGACTTTTGGTAGCGGCACCAAACTCACTGTGAACAGTAAGTAAAATTTTCTTCTCTTTATTATTGAAATTAAAGAATAAACTTCAGACAAACTGTTTGTTAAACCTTTTTATCTTGATGTTTTAAGGTTTGATCTTTAATAAAATTCAGTAGCATATCAACCCTAATAAATGTGTAGGAACATTCAGTAAATATACAGAACATTGTAACGTTGTTCCTGATGCCTAAAGAAAGTCCTGATCAATTACTTTTTATTAATAATTATTTCTAATAATGAAATCATATGTTACATTATTATTATTATTATTATTATTATTATTATTATTATTATTATTATTATTATTTACAGTGTAGGTTTATCCTTCATTTTTTGACATTTTGTTTAAATAAAATGACAGAATTCAATAAAGATCTAGTAGCTCCAAGCATGTGTCTAATTCAGTGGTCCGTGTCTGTGTGTCTTCTCCAGCTGGTCCCAAACCTCCATCTGTGTCTCTGCTCCCTCCGTCCCCTGTACAGCTGTGTGAAGGTTCGGCCTCGCTGCTCTGCCTGCTGTCTGGATATTCTCCAAAGGGGGCGCTGGTGAGCTGGACTGTAGATGGTTCAGAGGTGAAGGACGGGGTTCTGACCAGCTCAGAAGAAGAGAAGAAGGAAGGTTACAGCCGCAGCAGCACCCTGACCCTTAGCAAAGAGCTCTGGGAAAAGGGGGAGGAGTTTATCTGTAAAGTCTCCCATAGCAACATCAATCATCCCGTCACCTTCAGAAAGAGTCACTGTGATGTCTAATGGGTCCAGGATGGAGTTTAAGATGGAGCTGCTTATCATCCACCTGCAATAGAGTTTAAATTCTACACAATGAGAATATTTCTGTCTTTACTCTGTTCACTGTTCTGTTCATATTCTTGTAGTTTTGCTGAAATAAAGCTGAATCTGGGACTTTTTTGTGTGTTAGAGTTAATAGTGATGATCAGTGTGATGTGAAACTGAGATTATCTGTAGATTCACTGCTGTGTTTTGTGCTTCAGTGAGTTTGACTGAAGGAAGTTAAACATCTGGTCAAATTTCTGTTCTATTCTGAGAGACATGAAACTTTTCAGTCCTGTTAATGTAAATCTCAGTTACACTTCAGTGCTCTCTCTCTCTCTCTCTCTCTCTCTCTCTCTCTCTCACACACACACACACACACACACACACACACACACACACACACACACACACACACACACACACACTTCAAACTGATCTCTTTAACCTCTAAAACATTCCTCACACACTCATCCTTCAGTATCACCCCATCTCTCTTCCTATCCACACCATAATAAAACAGTTTATATTTTATATCCCCCTCCAATACTACATACTTTACTCCCCTTCCACCTGCTCTCCTACACACACAGTATCTCACCTCAGCGGTTACCATGGTGACGATCTGGTCTGATCCGGCCAGGAGCAGTTTCTGAGGTAACTACCTAGCTTAGCATCAACAGCGACATTAAGCAAACATAAACTTTTGTTATATATCCTATTTGAATGCACACACTAATTACAACACTCTAAAATGTTATTAATCCAATAAATATCCAATTAGTGAAGAAATATTCTTGTGGTGTGACTTCACTATCACTCATTGTGTCACTGCTTGAGATGTTAGCGTTTGTTAGCGTGTTTGATTAGTGACCTTATCCTCTTAAATAAATTCGTCAAAATAAAGCGTTTTAGTGAACAAATTTACATAATAAAGGTCTGAGAAGGTTTTACTAGGTAACTGAAATGAAAATAAATCAGGTAAATGAAAATAAATCAGTCTGACAGGATGAAGAAGGTTTACCAGATATTTTCATTGTTGCGGCAAAAAGTATTAAGACGGTGATCACTGACCACAACCGGGAATGTATAAATTATTTATTCTGTTTTTCTCACCTGGATTCGTCCTATAAAAATATATGTTTTGGATAATAATAGTTTTATTTCATGCTTGTATGAGTGTTTAAAACAAACCAAAAACACTCCAAGTGATAAACTAGTAACTGTTTCATTTATTGAAATATATGATTCCTCTTATACCATGAAAAGGTGTTTGTATATTCCATAATGCGTGTTTAATGGAACATCTACAAAACGTGTTAGTTCTGTTCTCACTCATAACATCTAGAAACTGTCGTTCCATCACCAGCTTCTCTTTATTCTCTCCTGTAGGACATAATAAATGCAGCTTGCCATGTTACAGAATAAATCACAAACACAGCCATATAAAATGTTGATTGTTGATATTTATTCAGTGTGTAATCAAGCAGTCACACAAACCCATTATGCTCAGCAACAAGTCAATAATAAATACCATCACATCAGAGTCTCAAATTTACGTCCTCGACGGCTCGTCTCCCTGCGCCTTTAGGCACCGACAGGTTGCAGTGCACCGGATGACTAAAATCTAGTGACCAAACATAACACATAATAATCCCAGAAATATGTCTTGATTGTGACAGAATGGAACGTTACTGACTTGAAGAAGGTGTATGTGATAAACCAGGTGCTGAGCTTCAGATACACATTTTACATTAAATCCAATATAAACTGTGCTGTACTGCAAAGACAGGGCCTTGACCTATATGAAGATATTAAAAGCAAACATCCATAATTATTTTAAACTGAAGCACGGTTTCGGGTTTCTTCAGGTTGTGCGTCTTGAAAACTTCCCGATCCTGTCAACTAAAATATAAAAAACATTAAAAGTGAAACACTTCAAAAAGTAAATTATAAGTTAAACGGTTATATAGTGACACTCATCAGCATACAGCATGACGTTCCTCTTGGGTTCCTCATCTAAATTATACACACAAAAGTAGCCATCTTTACTCATTTTAAAGCACCCTGTGGTCCAGCAAACTAACAGTTTACTTCCAAACAGCTCTGGAAAAGAATTTTTGAGCTACTAAAAACATTGGAGTCTATATAAGCAAATTTCAAATAATGAGGCCATCAACAATACAGACTCTCCATTAAAATTTATAGAGATGCACAAACTCCCAAAACTGAATTACGTCATTTACCAAGGGTATATGACAGGAAGTTGTGGGTGGGAGTGGATGTGTCACCTACTTATTATTATTACAGTTAAAACTATACATAAAGTCTCTCGAACATGTGATAGTATGAAATAGACTCTGTTGGCCTTTTTCCCGCTCAGCTAAAAAATTAATTTTCAAGCAAGAACCATTGATGGCGCCTCTAATAAATATAATAAACTGCTGTTTAATATATACATGTCTATTATCAGCTAAGCCAGTGATCCATCGATAGATCTTCCATCACATTAATAAACTCAAAGCGTTCTTTATTTACCGTGACACAAAGCCGAGCAGTGGACGAAAGTGGGGGAAGATGATGGAGCTTCCACTGCTTTAGCTAATATCAGAGAGTTAGAAACACTTTCACAACTTGGTGTAAATTATTCCAGATTCATATTTTAGGTTTTATTGGCAAAGACGAAAGAAGACAGGTACGTTTTTGAGTGCTAACTAATACCAGCGAACTCTATTGCTAAAATACGGAGCTGCGATTTAAAACGCGTAAAGGTCGATATTAAAAATTGGCTTCCTTAGAAGTCCTAACACAAGGCTCATGATTTAGCTTTAACTTCGATCAAAACTAACAGTTCTGCACTTGTGATTCATGATCCTCTGGATCGTAACTGGGCAGTTTGACTTCCTTTGCACTGATAAATAAACTTTATGAATTCTACACATTTATAATAATCAGGTGGTCTAATAACTGATCGTTTGCAGGTTATATTTACGTACGAATGTCACGAGGAACGAGCACAGAAATGATAAAAGCACAGGTTTTTTTTTTTTTTTAAATTAATTAGTTACCCCAAAAATTTTAAAAGCAATTAACATGAAAAGTAAAACACTTAACCATCAAATCAGGAAACATCTAAATACAATGGAGAGCTTTCCTGAACGCCGCTCACGTTTCACCAGGTACGGCAATAAATCTAAATTCCAGACACTCTTCCAGCTTTGCTTAAAACCCCTGATGATGCGTGTGGTACACTGAGTGAACTGAACAGTCTGGACTGCACTATACATGAAGTTTAAATCTCTATTAATAATAAAAAAAAAAGTTTGGTGATAGACCTTAATAAACATGATTGAAAATGATGCAACAAAGGAAATGTTTAAATATAGTCGAAGGATGTGGAACTAAAAGCTGTGAGCTACTAAACCAGTGTGAAATGATGATCATGATACCCAGTGTGAGTAATCACCATGCAGTACCAGTGAATCTACAACATCACGTGTTCCTTAAGGGGAACTGTATCTTCTCCAGCCAAGATAGGCATCAATCATATTATGATGGGGATTTGAAGAAGTACAGATTATGTGGTCTTGCAGTGGTGGATCAAGTCGTGAAGATGTTGCTTCACATCTACAGGATTCTTTGTTGATATGATCTGCTTATCAAGTGTAGCTGCCACCATCTTCCTCCTTCAGGACATGGGCCAATGGAGCTCCCTCATGCTCTCCCTGCTCCATCTTTACGTGTCCGTCGCCTGGGTAACCCTCGTACTCCAACTCCACCTTGTCCTGATCTGACTCTGCTTCGTTGGTGTCTATGCAGGCAGACCTGTTGGCGAGGTGTTGGCAGCGCGCCTGGTGTTTGAGGAAACTATCCCTCCAGATGATCTTCTTGCCACAGACAGTGCACTCATAAGGCCTCAGAGCACCATGTGTCTTCACGTGCTTGGTCAGGTGGTGCTTCATCTTGAAGCTCTTGGCACAGACGGGGCAAGCAAAAGGCCGCAGGTTCAGGTGCTGCATCTTGACGTGACGGTCTCGCATGCTCTTTAGCGTGAAGGCTTTACCGCAGTGGCAGAAGTGCACTTTGCCAGCATAGGGCGTGAGGGAGGGCGGAGACGAGGAGGAGGGCACGGGAGAGGAGGAAGGAGGGACAGAGGGGGATGAGAGCGCGCCTGACGTCCACGAAAGCTCTGATGGCCCTAGCACAAAGTCCATTCCACCCCCAGCATTGCCAGGTGACAAAGGAAGCAAAGGCCTTTGGGAAACTTGCCCTGTGCCATCCTCAATCTCGTCATACGTCTCTCCCTCAAATCCTCCCTCTGAGAAACGGCCAAAGTCCACTTCTTCTGCGTCCTTCTCAGCATCCTCCATTAACTTCCCACCTGGCTGAGCGCACGGACCCGTTGCCCAATCAGCTGCCGGCTGCCACTGACCACGCCCAGAAAGTGGACAGTGAGCAGCAACAAGCACTTCCTCTGCATTGTGAGCTGCTGCTGCCAGAAACCCTTCCTCCTGATCTTTGTCCCTCTCAGCACCCTTCCCCTCTCCCCCTTTCTCTCCCTCCTTTTTAAGAGTTGCCCCTGAGCCACAGCCTCCTGAAGGAGAAGAGCAGAAGAGACGGTGAAAACACACACACAACAACGAACACACACACTCTCACGGTGCAGAAAATGTCTGATCCGCTTTGAGGGAGAAAGCAAGCACAAAGATAGAGAGCGCAAACTCCCCCTGATGGACAGGAGTTAAAGCTAAACAGCAGTGATGCAGACGCTCCACTCACCGGCCCGTCGCTCCTCCTCCTCCAACTCCTCCCCTACACCTTCATCTGCCTCCATCCACCTCTCCCCTCGCCTTCTGTCCTCCTCGTCCACCTCCCTGCTCTCCCGGAGGCGAGACCGCACCCAGTTGCGTTTCTCATTCGCAGCCTCAGGGCTACTTCCCCGCTCTGCTTCCCCAGCTGGGGGAGAAATGGCTCTGTGTTGGGGGGGCAGAAACAGCTTGGATTTGCCCCATTTACCCTGCTGGGGCACCTGCTGCGGCCTCCTCCAGGTGGCCAGAGGAGGAAGAGCGGCGCATTCTCCTGCGAGGGGCTTCTTCTGCTCCTCAGGTTCAGTCAGGCAGCAATCTGAGCTGCTGGGACTTTGGTGCCTGGAGTTGCCAGGCTCTACACCTGGACTGGCTTGGGTCAAGGGTCTAGACCTTTTGAGGATATCCGTGCACTTGTCCACAATGTGCCACATCTGTAGAAAGCTGGCCACTGTGACGTAGTTGACAATGTCATCACGCACAATGCTCAGCTGGCCCGTGTAGGCCGAGTTTAGGACACTCTCAAAGACCAGAGGGTCCATGACGGACGGCAGAGACACCGTGCTCACGTTCTTTAGCAGAACCTGAGGGAACACAGAGAACATTCCGGATTCATACACACTGAGGAACATTAATCCTATCTGAATCCACAGATGGTTATTTTTATATACATACCTGGTCATGAAAATAGGGCGATGAAGCCGCCAGTACACAACGATGTGCCCTGAACACCTGACCCTGAACCTGGATAGAGAGATCACACAGTCGCCCTTCCTCTCGCTGGCGGTTCAGGTTGTCCAGCACCTGAGCTCTCACGTTGGGGAAACACACCTGGACCACCGGCGCATTGCTGCTCAGCGTTTTATCCATCCTTTCTGTAAAGTGCCCACACACACACACACACACACACACACACACACACACACACACACACACACACAGCTGCAACAGAATTCAAACATCAACCCTAAGTCTCAATCTGCCCCTTGGTGTATAGTTAGTGCACTACACTGAGTTATTGAGCCCTTACATCACACACTAAGTCTCAATCTGCCCCTTGGTGTATAGTTAGTGCACTACACTGAGTTATTGAGCCCTTACATCACACACTAAGTCTCAATCTGCCCCTTGGTGTATAGTTA
The DNA here is from genome assembly GCF_022655615.1 of Tachysurus fulvidraco. NCBI lineage: Eukaryota > Metazoa > Chordata > Actinopteri > Siluriformes > Bagridae > Tachysurus > Tachysurus fulvidraco. The sequence goes on along the minus strand of NC_062527.1, from coordinate 22,579,468 downwards.
GTGCACTACACTGAGTTATTGAGCCCTTACATCACACACTAAGTCTCAATCTGCCCCTTGGTGTATAGTTAGTGCACTACACTGAGTTATTGAGCCCTTACATCACACACTAAGTCTCAATCTGCCCTTGGTGTATAGTTAATGCACTACACTGAGTTAAAGAGCCCTTACATCACACACTAAGTCTCAATCTGCCCCTTGGTGCATAGTTAATGCACTACACTGAGTTAAAGAGCCCTTACATCACACACTAAGTCTCAATCTGCCCCTTGGTGTATAGTTAGTGCACTACACTGAGTTATTGAGCCCTTACATCACACACTAAGTCTCAATCTGCCCCTTGGCGTATAGTTAGTGCACTACACTGAGTTATTGAGCCCTTACATCACACACTAAGTCTCAATCTGCCCCTTGGTGTATAGTTAGTGCACTACACTGAGTTATTGAGCCCTTACATCACACACTAAGTCTCAATCTGCCCCTTGGTGTATAGTTAATGCACTACACTGAGTTAAAGAGCCCTTACATCACACACTAAGTCTCAATCTGCCCCTTGGTGTATAGTTAGTGCACTACACTGAGTTATTGAGCCCTTACATCACACACTAAGTCTCAATCTGCCCCTTGGTGTATAGTTAGTGCACTACACTGAGTTATTGAGCCCTTACATCACACACTAAGTCTCAATCTGCCCCTTGGTGTATAGTTAGTGCACTACACTGAGTTATTGAGCCCTTACATCACACACTAAGTCTCAATCTGCCCCTTGGTGTATAGTTAATGCACTACACTGAGTTAAAGAGCCCTTACATCACATACACTAAGTCTCAATCTGCCCCTTGGTGTATAGTTAGTGCACTACACTGAGTTAAATACCCCTTACATCACACACTAATTCTCAATCTGCCCCATGGTGTATAGTTAGTGCACTACACTGATTTAATGAGCCCTTACATCACACACTAAGTCTCAATCTGCCCCTTGGTGTATAGTTAGTGCACTACATTGAGTCAATAAGCCCTTACATCACACACTAAGTCTCAATCTGCCCCTTGGTGTATAGTTAGTGCACTACATTGAGTCAATAAGCCCTTACATCACACACTAAGTAGTGCACTAATGAAGGGAGCAATGAGGCGTTTGACATTCAGACAAAAAAACAACTCACCCAACAAATGCGATAACAGAAGCGTCTTCTTGTGATTGAAACGTTCAAACAATCCCCTAGCAAGTGAATGTAGTTAAAGATAAAACTCGAGGCTGATTATAAAGCTAGCTAGCTCACGTTTATTTGCCGTTATAACGCTTTTAGCGACGCCTAACATCGCTTCTCCATTTCTTACGTCTTCCTCTCGTTTCCTCTTCGCCTGCTGTTGGTTCTTCGTCCGGCTCTGCTTTAACCTGCAATCCTGCCACCTAGAGACTAGGAGGATAAAGTCAGCGATTTTAGAGATCTCTCTAAAATGATCCTTATATATAAAGTAGGCATGATGTTTGTTGAGCCTTAGTGTGTTATTAGTGTAAAAATACCCTTTTGTGTTACAGTAAGTAATTTAATAACACAACAGATCATTATATACACTGTAATATGCTATAACATTGTGTACATTCTGTAAACTAAATGTTTACTGTCTTTATATTTGAACTTTTTTGGCTCACCAACACACGGTGCTAAATTTCTAGTGTTTGCACAACGTACTTATTAACCTTTTACATGGCGAACGCATGGAAGCTGTACAACATAATATGTCTGTTCCTGTCGCTCAGGCCACGGGGTGCAGAGACCGAAGCAGGTTGTCTTGAGAGAGATGAGTTGGAGTTTCCAAAAATATTGCCCCTACAAACACACTTCGATTTCTTCAGGAGACTATTTCCCGCCCATTTACACCAAGCTCACTGAGCACTATATTTAAGTACTATATTTATATTTATGGGAAGTCGTGGCCTAATGGTTAGAGAGTTTGACTCCTAACTCTAAGGTTGTGGGTTTGAGTCTTGAGCCGTCAATACCACGACGGAGATGCCCTTGAGAAAGGCACCGAACCCCCCAACTGCTCCCTGGGCACCGCAGCATAAATGGCTGCCCACTGCTCCGGGTGTGTGTTCACGGTGTGTGTGTGTGTGTGTGTGTGTGTGTGTGTGTTCACTGCTGTGTGTGCACTTTGGATGGGTTAAATGCAGAGAACGAATTCTGAGTATGGGTCACCGTATTTAGCCGTATGTCACGTCACTGTCACCTTAGACCTCCTCTGGTGTGGTGATGGTCAACCTGCCATACAGGGGGTTCAGGAAGATTTGGGCAAAATGCTAGAAATAGGAGCGATACAGTGAGATAATGACTAAAACAGCCTCATTGTTCTTTTCCCAAAAACAGAATTAGCTGATCTGGTTTTATATAGATTTCTAGATGGTGAATATTGTCTTGGTTTTGTTATGTTATTATGTGTCCGAGGCCTTTAAATCTGCCTCAGTAATGAATTTTGAAAATCAATCGAAACACAATGCAGACGTTCATTATGTGATTTATTATTAAAGGAAAATCAATTAATATTATATAAGCATTATTTATTTTAATAATAACTGCAGTTCTTTGCTACCTTAGCTTTACAACGCTATGCTATAATAATTATAGCGTTTAAAAGTAGACGGAATAAGGAAGTGTCAGTCAAGAAGAGACAAAAACAACAACGTTACCCCAATTATAACTTTGTTGATTGTTGAAATTAGTATTACAAAGAAAATAATTACGTATAAGTTTCACAGCATTCTAATTAAACTCTGAATCACAGTGCTAAATGCTGTAGTATCAGATGGTTAAGGATTCTGTTCTTCACTGTTTCACATCTCATTTCTTTCCAGGAGAATGAGGACTAGAAGTATCAATACTTTCTTCATCACCAGGACGCAGACCACCATCGAGGCGATGAACGTGCATTGTGGGTAACCAAATTGAAAATTTTGGACTGTTTGGACAGAGAAAAGTAGGACAGAGTCAGATTCACTGCATTAGATATATACATATTATATACACAGTTATAAGTCAGTGACATGGATACAGAATCTACATCAGTTAGAAATGTTGATCTGTAATCAGATAGAACTTACGTGTGCATTTTGCGGGGCAATCTGTTTATAATAAGACAGTAAAGAATCTGGTTAATTTGAATGTTAATCCAATATGAATTATAGTCAAATCTTTACTCGTGCATGTTTAATGTGACAAGCGTAAGCAGTGTTAATGACTTAAACTAACCTTACTCATTACTACACATGAGTATTATTGTGGAATTACTCCACAGAGCTACTGAGTGCTGGATTGTGATTGGTCAACAGCACAGCTCTAAATCGCACCTTTATATTAACGATTTTGTTCTGTTAGGTTATCATATGTATAGAAACAGCTCGATTGCAGGGACACGACACGGCCTGTTGAGTACCTTCATTCTGTACAATAATGATACAGATGGACAGAATTTATTACTGAAGTGTTTCACATTTGCACAGAATACTCACATAGACGCAGTGTGGTTCTGGGTTGTATTGCAGAATTCTTCACATTTACTGTGAAAAAAAGAGCAGTGAATATTTTCAGTCCAGAATTAAGTCCAGAATGTTTTTTTTTATCATCAATTGGTTATTTCTGCACTTATCTGTTTAGTGCTGCTAGAGTACAGTATTGGCTTCGATGGGTTTGATTTTAAAGAAATGTGACAATCATTCATTCATTCATTCATTCATTCATTCATTCATTCATTCATTTTCTACTGCTTATCCGAAATTCTTGGGTCACGGGGACCCTGTGCCTATCTGAGGCGTCATCGGGCATCGAGGCAGGATACACCCTGGACGGAGTGCCAACCCATCGCAGGGCACACACACACTCTCATTCACTCACACTCTACAGACAATTTTCCAGAGATGCCAATCAACCTACCATGCATGTCTTTGGACTGGGGGGGAAACAGGAGTACCTGGAGGAAACCCCCGAGGCACGGAGAGAACATGCAAACTCCACACACACAAGGCGGAGGCGGGAATCGAACCCCCAACCCTGGAGGTGTGAGGCGAACGTGCTAACCACTAAGCCACCGTGCCCCCCAGAAATATGACATAAAAATCTGCACTTAAATGAAACTTTCGGAACTTTTAGGATCTGTAACAGCACTAAATGGGTGCAGTGTAAACAGATGTGAGTTTATATTTGGACACAGTGGACCAAGTAAATGTTTAGAATTCCCTCTTGAGATTTTTACAAATCAAGTAAGCACAATATTATTTAACATACAGCTTTTATAAACAGCCCTTGACACCAAGCAGCTTTACAGAAATCCACATATAAATTAAGATTCCTAATGAACTAACATTTCTAGACTCATGATGGAAACGCATTCGCTAGCAGGAATTTTTAGACAGTAAACAGACAAATACAGATAAATTCACATAGACTGTGTGATTAGAGAAGTTTGAATCATTTCTAATGCCTGTACATTCATTGGGACTTCAGTGCAGCACAATAACACAACAATTACCCAGTAAACCTGAAACATTTTTGTAGTTTGTGTCCAAACCATTTTATTGTATGTGACAGAAAATACACACATGTACTTACTTTAGAATTTCAGAATCGTTCCTTGGCTCAGCGTCATAAATGTTGTCATGCTCACTGTAGAGAGAAAAAATAAATCTTGTACCATGTCCCATTTCTGCTTTACAACATCTCAAAGTTACATGTAGTCTTACCTCGTGTTGTTCCATCCGACGTCAGTGCGGAGCGGATACCCGAGAACAGCGCTGAAGATAAGTGCACTGAAACACCAGAGAGGGAACATTCTTCCTGAGATGCCTTCAACATGCTCTCTTACTGAACCACACGAGTTTACATACTTACTCACTCATTTATACACTGAGATCTTTCCCACACTTTTCCCCTCTTGGTTATCTGTGTAGTTCTCACAGTCACAGGCAATGTTAGTGTTTAGATAAGACAAATCGATGACCTGCACCTTTGTCATTTAATATATACTTTGATGATTTATTTTGCTGGGAGAAAAAGACAGGGTCAATAATACAGGCCTGTATGGCCAAAACGTATCTACACCGTTCAGGTGAAAACATATATAAACTTCTCACACACTCACTCACACACTAAAGATTTCACTCTGCATTGGCAGCTCATGTGTCAGTGCTCTGTGAGTGTGTATAGCCCTTTAGCACTTTAACGCTGTTACTTTAATAGTTCATGACTGCAAGAGTGAGTCACATGAACCATGAGTCTGCAACCATGACTCTGATCAGCGTCTTCATCTACACACTGGTCGTCTGGGCTCAAGGTGAGAGATTAACAGCAACTCACAGCCTCACACACTTCATTTCATACTAATTCTACAACACAGACTATGTTTCTCTTCAGGATCCAGAGGTCAGGTGACTGTGACTCAGACTCCTTCAGTGCAAACTGTTGCTCCATCAAACACAGTCACCATCAACTGCAGAACCAATCTCAGAGTATTTAATGGTAACTATCTCTCCTGGTACGTGCAGAAACCAGGAGAAGCCCCCAAACATCTGATCAAGCACATTAATAGTTTACAATCAGGTATTTTAGCTCCTTTCAAAGGCAGTGGATCTGATACTGACTTCACGCTGACCATCAGTGAAGTCCAGACTGAAGTTGCAGGAGATTATTACTGTCAGAGTGACAGTGGAACTGGTTCTAGTGGAACTAGTGTTTTGTATTTTAAGATTAAGATTATGTTATTACGTTTATCTTGTACAAACTCAACTGGATGTGTGTGACACATATCTTTATGTCCTCATATCCCCAAAGCAAAGAGCTTTTTGAGGCTTGATTTTCAAGGACGGTAATTTCATTTCATTCCCAATTCTAAGCTCTGCCCTTTTGACCATATACTTTTGCTTGTTTGCTTGCTCTTCTTCTCGTCTCTCCTCCTCTCTCTCTTTTCCTCCTCTCCTCCTCCTTCTGCTGATGACTGGCCTAGCATATCAGTGATCTGCTTACTACCTGGAAACACAGTCATATGCAGTGGCTTTGAAAGAGAACACATCTTTTCAACTGGAATCCCACAAGGCTCCGAGTTTGGCCCTCTTCTTTTTTAATTTTATTTACCTATCGCATCACTGCTATGTTCAGGACACAAAACTCATTCTCTCCTGTCATCTTAGAGGAAGCACATGTTAACCCTCACCTCGATAGTTTATAGTCATATGATTGGCTGTGAATAATTTTCCTCTTATTTGTATCTGTTACATTATCAGTTCATTCCCAATAATGTTTCCATATTCACGTACATCCTTAATGTGTTGACAGTCTGGTGGAAAAACTCACCAAACTCACAAAACACATATATTTTATTAATTTGATTCTTAAGACCCAAGAGTCAGATCAGAAATACTGCAGCTGCATGTTTAGCGTTTAAAGCTAGCAGTTATCCTCCGTCACCACTCCAACTTTCTTATTCAACCAACTCCTTTTATACCATCTATTTTCATTCTCATGAGAAACAGTCACATGTTGGAATGTTCTATTCTTTCAGCTTCCTGTAACACGGTATAGAGCTTCAAATACCAATGAAATCTTATTTTTGCACCGAATGCTTTCAAAGTCTTTCTTGCATTTACATGCTTTTGAAAAAACTCAAATACTGCTGGGTCAGACATTTAATGTAAGGTTTATTTATTTATTTATATTTTTAAATATTATTAATCTCTGAATGTAAAAAAACTCTATTAAAGATAGGAAAGTGCATTACAGTAATGATTAGAATCAAAGACCTTTTTTATGCAAGAACCTCCCCCAAGCAACCGGGCTAATGGACAATGATTCAAATATTTGTTCAAATATTCATCTCCGAAGGTGGTGTCAATGTCTCTGTTTACTCTCTGCCTCCCTCTAGTGGTACAGCATTTGGCAGATTACTAAGGATCATCAAACTAAAACTCTGTTCAGGTTTTAATTTTTTTTTAAATATACACATACAACAAACAAGGAAAAGTGCTAGTTTTAGATGCTTCGGAAGATGAAGGTCTTCACCCGTTGTAGGAAGACATCCAGTGACTCAGCTGTTCGGACATCTAGGGTACGTTCATTCTACCACCTTGATGCAGAACAGTTAAGAGTCTTGATGTGTACCTACCTCTTATTTAGAGAGATGATAGGACCAGTGGAGCAGTGCTGTAGATCTGAGGGTGGGAGGTGCAGTTTGAGGAGTGATGAGGGCTTTGAGGTAAGATGGAGCTGATCTGTTTTTGGCTTTGTAGGCCAGCATCGGTGTTTTGAATCTGATGCATGCAGCTACGGGAACAAGTGGAGGAGGGCAGCAGAGAGGTGGTGTGGAGAACTTAGGCAGGTTGAAAACAAGTCATGCGGCTGCATTTTGGGTTGTTTGTACGGTATGATTTATACATATGTAGACCTGGCAGAGAGAACTGCAGTAGTCCAGTGTTGACATGGCAAGAGACTGAACAAGTACCTGAGAAGCCTGTGTGGAGAAAAATGGCCGAATCCTTCTAATGTTGTAGAGAAGGAACCGACATGAGTGAGTCATTAGCAACATGCAAAGAAGGACAGTTGATTGTCCATAATTACCCCAAGATTGCAACCTGTGACTGAAGGGGAGATCAGATCGTTGTGCAGGGTTATAGCAAGATCATGACGTAGGGATTAATCAGCAGTTCAGTTTTGCTAGGATTGAGCTTCAACTGTTGAGCTGTCATCCACGATCATATGTCTGCCAGACATGCTGAGATCCGAATAGAAGCCGTGGTATGTGAGGGTGGGAAAGAGAAGATAAGTTGACTCTCTACCTGAGAGTATACAGAGAGAAAAGAAGACCAAGTACTGATCCCTGTGTGACACCATTTGAGAGACTGTGTGGAGCAGATGTCACTCCCCTCCATGTTACCTGATATGAGTTACCTTCCAGATAGGGATCAAATCATGCAGATCCCATGCTGATTTGCCAATTCCAAAACTGTCCTGAGAGTGGACAAGAATCTTGTCCATAAACGCTGCTGAAAAGACGAGGAGGATGAGAAAGGTGACATAATTTTCACATTGTAAAAAGCAAAGTCTTCAGCAATCAGGGAGGATGAAGCAAGTGGAGCTGGGGTAGTGTGAAGAGAAGATGTTGTGGAGCTTATAAGGGTCTTGTGCTTGTAGAAGGTCCTTGTAGAAGGTAAGAGGCAAGGCAAGATCAGCATCAAGTTGTGATTTCTTAGTTCTCTTCGATTGCTGCGCACCATATTCGATGGCCACGGAGCAGAACAAGAAGTCTTCTTGGGTTTAGTACACAAAGGAGGAGTGAGGAGAAGGAGTCAGGGTCATGAAGAGATGAAAGAATGCCAGAAGCTTCATTATAAGAGTGAAGGTTTTTTGTATTTGAGTGGACGCTTGCTGAAAGTTTTAGGTAGGATAGGGAGAGTGATGGTGAAGGATACCAGGTGATGGTCAAAGATGTGAAGTGTGTTAGCTGTCATGTCTGTAGCTGGGGGAGGACCGGAGAATTCCAGGTCCAGGATATTTTGTCACTTGTGTGTGGGGAGGCAGGATGACTGAAGCTTGTTAGAGGGAAGGTTGAAATTGCCAAGCACTTTCATTGGGGGTGCCCAAGATTGTGTGTGTGTGTGTGTGTGTGTGTGTGTGTGTGTGTGTGTGTGTGTGTGTGTGTGTGTGTGTGTGTGTGTGTGTAGACTAGATCAATTCTGAGTGTAGGGCTGGGTGATAAATCGATTTTATCGATTAACTCGAATGTGTAGTTTACATCGATTTGTTTGAATGAAAATCGGTTTTGTCTTTAACATCTGCTGACGCTCCACTCTGGGCTCCCCTAGTTCCGAATGGGCTCAGCCATCCCCCTGCACCTTTGCCATGGAGATACACAAACAACATGGCAGCGAGCAGGGAAGAACTTGTTCCCAAGAAAGGCGCAGTGTCATCTGTCATATGGAATTGGTTCGGTTTTGCGGCATCAGATGCAGAACACACAACACCCCGCTGCAAAGTGTGTTTAAAGTCTGTTGCTAACAAAGGTAGCAGTACGACTAATTTACTACAGCACCTTAAACAGAGGCATGCTGTCGAGTGGGAGGGATGTTCCACCCTGCGAAATGAAAAAGACCGCAGCAGCACAAACACACCGCCAAAAAAACAACCTACCGTCTTAGAAACATTTACAAACTGTATCCAGTATGATAAGAAGGGGGCCGTTGGAAAGCGATCATGGATGCAGTGAATTCCTGTAATACGCATCAACAAACATTATACTCTATGTTGTGTATTGCGACTTAAGTAAAGTTGGTCACATATTCACAGGTTGGAGTTTCCCGAGTCAATAACTCCTGAGCTAAATGCTGTTACTACACAAATAACACCTCTTTTCTATCATAGTATTCATATAGGCAGCTACAACACAATTTTCTCCTCAATATCAGCTTTCATCCATGTTGGACAAAATACATAAGTCTCTAGGTGCGAACACCTGAGAAACAGATTCCTAGGGACTGTCTGCAAAGTGCAAAACCCAAAAAGCGAATACTTTAAAAGCAGTCAATAACTTCACTGTAATACTTTTTTATATGAAAAATCATAAAAATTATACAAAAAGACATTTCCCCCGAATAAGTGTTGTAGTATAACTATCGGGACATCAGTGGTGTGTGAGCTGAATTTGATGACAGTACAGTGTATTACAGTGAACAGTGTATTGACTGTTTTTATTCGCTTTTCGGGTTTCACTTTTCGGGTTTTGCACTTTGCAGACGGTCCCTTGGAATCTGTCTCAGGTATATATATACACAGGAAAAATCGATCGTAAATTTGATTTTTTTTGTGCGAAAAACTCAGGGATTTTCATTTTAGGCCATATCGCCCAGCCCTATCTGAGTGTCTACTTTCCTATGAGCTTCATATTAACACTGCGGCGTGAGACATGACAAAGACATTCAATCATCAATGTGTCCATAACAAAACAGGAGAAGACTCTCAAACATCTATATCACCTCCTGAACCTCAGTTAAACACCAGGTTGTTAATACATTAATGAAATAACAGAATGTGAAATAAAAATCGATGTTTATTTTATATGCGTTCAAAATCATGTAAGCATCTTTTCTTTTTTCACGTGATGAGTGAATAGTAGTTGTGAACTGAATGACTTCCTTCCTCTAATCCATGCTCAGGTTGATGGATCACTCGACTGCAAAGAAGAACAAGCACAGAGCAGCAAGACAGACTAGTAACCCTTGTTCAATACCACTCACTCCACCTAGAGAGAGAGAGAGAGAGAAAGAGAGAGAGAAAGAGAGAGATTATAAGATTATTTCAAGATTAGTGATGAGAAGAAAAATAAACTATTTGAAGGTGATTTTTAGGATTTTGCACCATTACATTGGGGATTTTACAGTGAAAGTCTACATCATCTGCCACTTTAGACTTGTGTCTAAATTTATTTAAATAATCTTTAAATGCTTATTTAATATAATATTTAAATGCTCTGAACCCTAAGTGCTAGGATGTGACCCGCTCTCCCCTAAATGGTGTCTGTTTATTTCCCATCGAGATTCAGGCTATCTTCCTGCATGGAGTCGTGGTCCATGTGGCAGCACCGACGTTTTCACGTAAAAGGAACATTTTAAGACTTCAAAACATATAAAACATAAATAAAATAAACTCCTCTATCAGATGTTATTATCAGTTTGTCTCTCACCTGGAGCAGATACGTTCATGTCATTGGTCGAGATGTCTGAGGAAAGTGTAATAAAGAATATTGTTTGTTAGTTTATTGCTGTTATTGTAACCATAGCAACACATTTCTGATGTCACACTTTTTCTGTTTATAGTTTTATATAGTTTTAGTGCATTGACATCACTCACACACTACGGACAATTTTCCAGAGATGCCAATCAACCTACCATGCATGTCTTTGGACCGGGGGAGGAAACCGGAGTACCCGGAGGAAACCCCCGAGGCACGGGGAGAGCATGCAAACTCCACACACACAAGGCGGAGGCAGGAATCGAACCCCGGCCCTGGAGGTGTGAGGCGAACGTGCTAACCACTAAGCCACCCTGCCCCCCTACATACGTTTATAAATCTGCTTATCCCTTACATTATATAGCCGTACGTTAGTAATACTTAGTAATACTGGAAGCTTAAGTTTTTATCACTTGATGGTTTGAAAAAAAAGACAGATAAATAAAAGAGCTGATGGTTTACACACTCACCTTTTACCTGAGTGACTTGCAGGTTCACCACAGGAGTAGCGTTACAGTAGTATAGTCCAGAGTCTGACACTAACGTGTCTGTTATTACGAGGGATAAATTAGATAATAGTTTATATCTGGAATCAGAAGAAGGTTTGACTTGATCAGGGTCTTCATTTGAAGCTTTGATGATATTTCTCTTTCCGTCAGTTTGTTTACTCCACGACACTCTCCCCTCATTTTCACAGGAAACGGTGATTTCACTGCCTGCTGCGATTCTCTGAACAGGTACGTCTGTAAAAACACACATGTGGTTTATCTACAGTTTTACACACGGGAGTTATTCATTTCACAGGTTTTACATGTTCTTCACTCTTCACATTATGTTAAAACCATGTACACCACATACTTCACTTATCTCCTCCTTCCAAAGCCAACATCAGGTTCTCTCTCTTTCTCTCTCTCTGTGTATCTCTCTCTCTCTCTCTCTCTCTCTCTCTCTCTCTCTCTCTCTCTCTCTCTCTCTCTCTCTCTCTCTCTCTCTGTCTCTCTCTGTATCTCTCTCTGTACCCCCCCTCTCTCTGTATCTCTCTCTGTATCTTTCTCTCCCTCTCTCTCTCTCTCTCTCTCTCTCTCTCTCTCTCTCTCTCTCTCTCTGTATCACTCTCTCTGTCTCTGTCTGTCTCTGTATCTCTGTCTCTCTGTATCTCTCTCTCTTTCTGTCACATCCCCCCTGTGTGTGTGTGTGTGTGTGTGTGTGTGTGTGTGTGTGTGTGTGTAGACTCTAGGTTCCCTGTCCTTTCTGTCCCCTTCTATAAGTTTTCCTGTAGAGACAGTCTCCTGTGGCCCTGAGGCTCTGAGCGTCTCACCAAAAGAACATGACTAATTTGCTCTCTCAGTTTTCAGAAGTCAATAACGGTCAGATTCAGTGGTCAGTAAAGTCTCCAGATGACAGGGTGAAAGATTGACTAGCAACACTTAGCAGTTTCGTGGCACGGGATTGGACTTCCCTAAATCACAAACGTATAAAAGCTTCTGATAAATACTTTCGCACACACAGGATTATGTATAAACATCAGGTGAAAAGTCCACTTTTAAAAACAGGTAAAACAACAATCATTATTAAATGCACACATAAATTGTGTTGTTTGTCTGGACAAAAGCTGACAATGTTCCTGATTAATTCCTCATTTATATTTATACAGAATGTTTCACTTACCAGACTGAGCTGAGCACAGCACACACTGCCCGAGCAGGAGGGAAAGAAAAATACAGAACATCATCACAGTCTTCTGTCACACTGAGGAGAAAAGAAGTAACTCTCACTCTGGGTCTGAGCATGAGAACCGGATGTCTTGCAACTGTTGTGCTATGGGCTGTGTGTGTGTGTGTGTGTGTGTGTGTGTGTGTGTGTGTGTGTGTGTGTGTGTGTGTGTGTGTGTGTGAGAGAGAGTATGACTGTGTGTTTGTGTCTATCTGTCTGTGTTTATCTATGTGTGTGTGACTGTGTGTGTGACTGTGTGTGTGTCTGTGTGTGACTGTGTGTGTGTGTGTGTGTGTGTATGTGTGTGTGTATGTGTGTGTGTGTGAGAGAGAGAGTATGACTGTGTGTTTGTGTCTATCTGTCTGTGTTTATCTATGTGTGTGTGACTGTGTGTGTGACTGTGTGTGTGTCTGTGTGTGTGTGTGTCTGTGTGTGTACCTGTGTGTGTGAGAGTGTGTGTGTCTGTCTGTGTTTGTGTATCTGTGTGTGTGTGTGTGTGTGTGTGTGTGTGTGTGTGAGAGAGAGTGTGTGTGTGTGTGTGTATCTGTGTGTGTGTGTGTATCTGTGTGTGTGTGTGTGTGTGTGTGTGTGTGTGTGTGTGTGTGTGTGTGTGTGTGTGTGTGTGTGTGTGAGTGTGTGTGTGGTATGTGTGTGTGTGTTTGTGTGTGTGTGTATTTTGAAAGTACGTTGACATTTTTTTTGCTGTTGATTTCGCACGTTGATTTCTGAGGAAGTGAGAAGTATGAACTGAAACACACAAAACACGGTTTTCCATCAAACTCTAACGTGTTTGCGTCATACATGAGGAAGAAGCCCTGAGTCACCGTGTACACTACAGCTCTGTACACAACCTACATCCTTTATCTCTGAGTGCTTGTGTTCCAGCCACACACAGGCCTGAATAAGTGCTGCTTATCTGTCTGGGGGCTTTAATACACGCTAAGTGCTATTCTACATCAGCAGACTGACAGACGCTTTACTGACCCTCATCATCCTTTACTGACCCTCATCATCCTTTACTGACCCTCATCATCCTTTACTGACCCTCATCATCCTTTACTGACCCTCATCATCCTTTACTGACCCTCCTCATCCTTTACTGACCCTCATCATCCTTTACTGACCCTCATCATCCTTTACTGACCCTCATCATCCTTTACTGACCCTCCTCATCCTTTACTGACCCTCATCATCCTTTACTGACCCTCCTCATCCTTTACTGACCCTCCTCATCCTTTACTGACCCTTATCATCCTTTACTGACCCTTATCATCCTTTACTGACCCTCCTCATCTTTACTGACCCTTATCATCCTTTACTGACCCTCCTCATCTTTACTGACCCTTATCATCCTCTCCCAGCACAATAACCTATTACACAATGTGTGTTAAAGACATTAGAGCATTTATTATATTAATGGCTATAATTTGTACAGACTGAGATACTGTAGGAGAAGACCGTCGCCACCCTACATTGGCCCAGGCTAGCTCCGGCAATCTGACTTTAAGTTTAAACAACAACTCACAAGTTCAAATTTAAAGAAGAAATGATCAGCCAAACTCACGAAGACTGGATTCAGTTGAGGTAGGTTTATTGTGTAAGTGTGATACAGTTGTGTAAGTGTGATACAGTTGTGTATGTATGATACAGTTGTGTATGTGTGATACAGTTGTGTAAGTGTGATACAGTTGTGTATGTGTGATACAGTTGTGTAAGTGTGATACAGTTGTGTATGTATGATACAGTTGTGTAAGTGTGATACAGTTGTGTAAGTATGATACAGTTGTGTATGTATGATACAGTTGTGTAAGTGTGATACAGTTGTGTAAGTATGATACAGTTGTGTAAGTGTGATACAGTTGTGTATGTATGATACAGTTGTGTATGTGTGATACAGTTGTGTATGTGTGATACAGTTGTGTAAGTGTGATACAGTTGTGTATGTATGATACAGTTGTGTATGTGTGATACAGTTGTGTAAGTGTGATACAGTTGTGTATGTATGATACAGTTGTGTAAGTGTGATACAGTTGTGTAAGTATGATACAGTTGTGTATGTATGATACAGTTGTGTATGTGTGATACAGTTGTGTATGTATGATACAGTTGTGTAAGTGTGATACAGTTGTGTAAGTATGATACAGTTGTGTAAGTGTGATACAGTTGTGTAAGTGTGATACAGTTGTGTATGTGTGATACAGTTGTGTATGTATGATACAGTTGTGCATGTGTGATACAGTTGTGTATGTGTGATACAGTTGTGTATGTATGATACAGTTGTGTATGTGTGATACAGTTGTGTATGTGTGATACAGTTGTGTAAGTGTGATACAGTTGTGTATGTGTGATACAGTTGTGTAAGTGTGATACAGTTGTGTATGTATGATACAGTTGTGTAAGTGTGATACAGTTGTGTATGTGTGATACAGTTGTGTATGTATGATACAGTTGTGTATGTGTGATACAGTTGTGTAAGTATGATACAGTTGTGTAAGTGTGATACAGTTGTGTAAGTATGATACAGTTGTGTATGTGTGATACAGTTGTGTATGTATGATACAGTTGTGTATGTGTGATACAGTTGTGTATGTGTGATACAGTTGTGTATGTATGATACAGTTGTGATACAGTTGTGTAAGTGTGATACAGTTGTGTATGTGTGATACAGTTGTGTAAGTGTGATACAGTTGTGTATGTATGATACAGTTGTGTATGTGTGATACAGTTGTGTAAGTGTGATACAGTTGTGTATGTGTGATACAGTTGTGTATGTGTGATACAGTTGTGTATGTATGATACAGTTGTGTAAGTGTGATACAGTTGTGTATGTATGATACAGTTGTGTAAGTGTGATACAGTTGTGTAAGTGTGATACAGTTGTGTATGTATGATACAGTTGTGTAAGTGTGATACAGTTGTGTAAGTATGAAACAGTTTGTGTAAGTGTTGATACAGTTTGTAGTGTGATACAGTTGTGTATGTGTGATACGAAGTTGTGTATGTGTGATACAGTTGTGTAATGTATGATACAGTTGTGTATGTGTGATACAGTTGTGTATGTATGATACAGTTGTGTAAGTGTGATACAGTTGTGTAAGTATGATACAGTTGTGTATGTATGATACAGTTGTGTAAGTGTGATACAGTTGTGTATGTGTGATACAGTTGTGTAAGTGTGATACAGTTGTGTATGTGTGATACAGTTGTGTATGTATGATACAGTTGTGTAAGTGTGATACAGTTGTGTATGTGTGATACAGTTGTGTATGTGTGATACAGTTGTGTATGTGTGATACAGTTGTGTATGTGTGATACAGTTGTGTAAGTGTGATACAGTTGTGTATGTGTGATACAGTTGTGTATGTGTGATACAGTTGTGTATGTATGATACAGTTGTGCATGTGTGATACAGTTGTGTAAGTGTGATACAGTTGTGTATGTGTGATACAGTTGTGTATGTGTGATACAGTTGTGTATGTGTGATACAGTTGTGTATGTGTGATACAGTTGTGTATGTGTGATACAGTTGTGTAAGTGTGATACAGTTGTGTAAGTGTGATACAGTTGTGTAAGTGTGATACAGTTGTGTATGTGTGATACAGTTGTGTAAGTGTGATACAGTTGTGTATGTATGATACAGTTGTGTATGTGTGAGACTGTTGTGTATGTGTGATACAGTTGTGTAAATGTGATACAGTTGTGTAAGTGTGATACAGTTGTGTAAGTGTGATACAGTTGTGTATGTGTGATACAGTTGTGTATGTGTGATACAGTTGTGTAAGTGTGATACAGTTGTGTATGTGTGATACAGTTGTGTATGTGTGATACAGTTGTGTAAGTGTGATACAGTTGTGTATGTGTGATACAGTTGTGTAAGTGTGATACAGTTGTGTATGTGTGATACAGTTGTGTATGTGTGATACAGTTGTGTAAGTGTGATACAGTTGTGTAAGTGTGATACAGTTGTGTATGTGTGATACAGTTGTGTAAATGTGATACAGTTGTGTAAGTGTGATACAGTTGTGTAAATGTGATACAGTTGTGTATGTGTGATACAGTTGTGTAAATGTGATACAGTTGTGTAAGTGTGATACAGTTGTGTAAATGTGATACAGTTGTGTATGTGTGATACAGTTGTGTAAGTGTGATACAGTTGTGTAAGTGTGATACAGTTGTGTATGTGTGATACAGTTGTGTAAGTGTGATACAGTTGTGTAAGTGTGATACAGTTGTGTAAGTGTGATACAGTTGTGTATGTGTGATACAGTTGTGTAAGTGTGATACAGTTGTGTAAGTGTGATACAGTTGTGTAAGTGTGATACAGTTGTGTAAGTGTGATACAGTTGTGTAAGTGTGATACAGTTGTGTATGTGTGATACAGTTGTGTATGTGTGATACAGTTGTGTAAGTGTGATACAGTTGTGTATGTATGATACAGTTGTGTATGTGTGATACAGTTGTGTAAGTGTGATACAGTTGTGTAAGTGTGATACAGTTGTGTATGTATGATACAGTTGTGTATGTGTGATACAGTTGTGTAAGTGTGATACAGTTGTGTATGTGTGATACAGTTGTGTAAGTGTGATACAGTTGTGTATGTGTGATACAGTTGTGTAAATGTGATACAGTTGTGTAAGTGTGATACAGTTGTGTATGTGTGATACAGTTGTGTAAGTGTGATACAGTTGTGTAAGTGTGATACAGTTGTGTATGTGTGATACAGTTGTGTATGTGTGATACAGTTGTGTAAGTATGATACAGTTGTGTAAGTGTGATACAGTTGTGTAAGTGTGATACAGTTGTGTATGTATGATACAGTTGTGTATGTGTGATACAGTTGTGTAAGTGTGATACAGTTGTGTAAGTGTGATACAGTTGTGTATGTGTGATACAGTTGTGTATGTGTGATACAGTTGTGTAAGTATGATACAGTTGTGTAAGTGTGATACAGTTGTGTAAGTGTGATACAGTTGTGTATGTGTGATACAGTTGTGTATGTGTGATACAGTTGTGTATGTGTTTGCACTCTCTTTCATTTTATTTTGTGATATCAGAACTGTAGACTACTGAGAGCTCTAATCTGATTTTGAAGTGAAGTTTCGAATGAACCCTGAAAACAGCAGCCACTCAACCTACTGGACTCTCACCATGAGTCTATATGATAGAGAGATATAAGATAGAGAGAGAAGAGAGAGAGAGAGAGAGAGATAGAAGAGAGAGATAGAAGAGAAGGATAGAGATGAGGGAGAGAGAGAAGTGAAAGAGAGAAGAGAGAGGAAGAGAAAAAAAGATAAAAAAGAAAGGGATAGAGAGAGAGGAGATATATAGACATATATCTCGAAAAAAAACAAAAAAAAAAAAAACCAATATATCCTATCGATATTACTGCTATTATCTCTAATCTATACACACCCCTCTCCCCCCCTCTCTCCCCCTCTCCCTCTTGCTCTCTCTCTCTCTCTCTCTCTCTCTCTCTCTCTCTCTCTCTCTCTCTCTCTCTCTCTCTCTCTCTCTCTCACACACAACAATGGTGCCTGTCCTAAGCCTGAAAAACAATGGAGGTAAAACCTGTGTCAGATCAAATATATGTCCCAGATGGACCACTGTGGCGACCTGGACAGAGAGCAGCCGAAAGAAGAAGAAGAACAACGGTATATATCTCGTCATGTTAGTGTAGATTTCTGTATAAAAACTAAAATAATATGGCCAAAATGTGTACACCAAAGTGTACACAGAGAGGTTCACATTTTTATACACTGCATTTGTAGAATTGATGGAATTTATTTGTGGGATACGACGTATGCTTCTCATTTCTTTATATTCGTGAAACAGTTACATTTATTAGTTTTCTCTCCATTTATTACTCAACGAAATCATTCCACGAGTCCGGCATCTACAGGAGAGCAGCCAGAGGAGCAGGACTTCTGTGAACATCAGTGTTAAATAAAATCTGAGAGCCTTTAGGAAAAGATTCTGTTTCAGATGATTAATATCACCTGAGTGTGTAGTTCAAATCCCTGAGATGGTGCAAAATGATGAAATCCCTGAGACTTTATGTACGTTACAGCTCACTGTATACATTTTTAAGTCATTTACTTATGCAGTGTCATGGCAGGAATGAATGAATGATAGAATAAAGAGGGACAAACAGACGCATCGAAATAGAAGGAAGGAAGGAAGGATTGCAAAAGAGATGAGAACAGAATGATGAAAGAAGGAGAAAGTAAAGAAGACTTGGAAATAAAGTACAGAAAAAAACATTAAAAAGGATGGATGTTGAGAACTGTGTGATAGAGTAAGAGAAGAAAGCGAAGAACAGAAAAAAAATTAATGGAGGAAGGAAGGAAGGGAAAAAAATGAGGAACAGTTAAAAGTACAGAAAAAATAGCTCATATGGAACAACACTGAGAGTAAATAACTCACCTTGTGATGGAGTAGTAATGAGACTGAAGACAGAAGAATCGTTACAGTTATAAATCCCTGAGTCCGACACTGACGCTCTCTGTTTCAGCCATGATGAATCAGCTAACACAGTGAATTGATCTGAGTCACGTGATCCTCCCTCCATCCATCAGCACGTCTGACACTGCACTTAAGGGCTTCTCTCACTGAATATGTTTTGTTCTTCCCTGTTTGCATTCCCACAGGTCTCAGTCTCTGCTGTCTTATCAATCTAGGAACATAGCTGCCCATAACTCTTAGTCATACCTCTATCTCATAGTCAATGTCCCCAACGCATTGTGTGACTTCAAAAGGTCCTTGTGGTTTGGCACAATGATACTGTTGTGGAAGTTCTGTGGTTCGAGAGATTTAAAGAATAAAGTATAACACTGGTAGACATGAGCAAGAGTAAAAAAGGTTACACAATTTATTGTGCTCAGCTGCGCAGCACGACCCAACACTTCACATGTAGCATGAGAGATGAAGGGCCAAGATCATTCATTACATCAAGGTTTTTATAGACAGAACCCAAGAAGAACAGATGATATGTAAAAGCAAAACATCATCAATCATTGGCTCAACATTACCTCATGCATCTCCTGACCAAGCTAATCTGACCAGGCCAAGGTCTTCTAGAGGACCTATAGGACATTGTTTATGGACAACTCGTCCCCAGTCCCTACTGATGACGATGTCAGTCTCTGGTCATGACGCACACAGGGTACATAGAAGCATAGAAGAACAAAGCCTTATGAATATCTTAAGATTAGTCATTTCCACCACAGATACTTAAGGTTTGGAGTTTTGCTGTCAGGTCAATAATGTACTGACATGCATGCTTTTAGAAGTAAAAAGGAAGTGCTGACGACGCTGCGGTCTGAGTTTATGCGTCTAAACCGGCTTCCTGTTTGTGTTAGCTACACGAAGGTTTATATCTCTCTCCTTCTCTCATGTCAATTATAAAACACTTTCTACAAGAATCTTTTCTTTATAGTGTGTTAAACCATCAGAGTGCCACATCTTTCACCTTGTACACATCGTCCGTCTATCCAAGAAAATTGTGCTAATTTGCTCCTTGTGGTTCTTATTCCCATATTTCAAAATTATTATTTTTTTTTATTTAAATTGTCATTTTCTCACTGATTTATTTACTGACAATCAAAAATATGTCAGAATTTAACATTACTGTAAATAACCTTTATGTGGTCCTCACTAATATCAGTTGAGTATCAGCTGGTTTGGAGTTAACAGTTTCCAGGTGTTTCATTATCCTCTTATTATTTTATCCTCTTTTGGCTTGCCTGAAGGAACTTAAGATCTGGCTCTCTAATCATTTTTTAAACTTAAATGAAAATAAAACCGAAATAATCCTATTCGGACCTACGGAAAACTGCATTGTAACCGCTGACTGTGGTTCTCTCGCTCCTTATGCAACCCCCTGCACTAGGGTATTCTTTTTAACCACAACCTTAAATTCGACAAACAGATTAATTCTGTGGTAAAATCCAGCTTTTTTCATCTCTGACAGCTTTCAAAGAAAATTTTACTTTATGTTTACAAAGGACTAAATAATCTGGGCCCCTAAGTATTTGACCACTTTACTCGCCCAGCATTCCCCGTCAAGAAACTTAAGATCGTGTGACCAGTGCTTACTTGTTTTAACGCGATCTCTCCTTAAAAAACGAGGTGATCGAACCTTTGCAGTTGTGGGACCTAAATTATGTTGTAGCCTACCTTTACTGTATATATCAGGCTAGCCCCTTTTATTGCCACATTAAAGTCATCCTTGAAAACATATTTCTTTTCCTTAGCTTTTAACACTCCCTGATTTTTATTGTTGTCTTCCTGGCATGTTATTTTTTTTTACTGTTTTTTGTTTGTTTTCTGTTTTTATGATTTGTTTTTACAAAGATTAAATTGTGTCCTTTTTTATTCAATGTACAGCACTTTGGTCAGCCTCGGCTGTTTTTATATGTGCTTTATAAATAAAGATTGATTGATTGATTGATTGATTATTTACATGTCAGTTGTGATTGGTCCAAAAATACATTTATTTATTGATTTATTAATATTTATTTATCACAAACTGAGCTCATAGATTAAAGATTAAGAAAGTTTCTTTTATCTTAAGTATCTTAATGGGCAGTGGTGGCTCAGGTTGTTCATCGGGGATTGAGGTTCAAGGCCCAGCACAGCCAAGCTGCCACTGCTGGGCCCTTGAGCAAGGCCCTCAACCCTCTGTGCTCCAGGGGCGCTGTATCATAGCTGCTTTTGCACTCTGACCCCAACCTCCTCAGTTAGGGTATGTGAAGAAAAGTATTCCACTGTGCTGTAATGTATATGTGGCGATAATAAAGGCTTTTATGCCCTTTCTTCTATTTTTTTCTGGACAGAAGCATTAAAATACTACATGAGGGCACAAAACATTTGAAACTCAAGTGGATTTCTCTGCTTTGTGTAGCTATATTCATCCTGTTATTACCTTGATTAGTTTTTCATCACTGACATTGTTGTAAACTGATTACAATAAAATCCGCACCACTCCATAGACTTGTTTTGCTTACGATTGAATTTTGACCTTTCCAATATGGCGGACGCATTGACGCGTAAGCACAGCGAGCAACAGCCAGAAAGGGCACTTCCGGTTTGTGAGGCGAATTTGACGAAGATGCGTCGCAAACATTGCGCACGTGGTCTGGACTCTTCCTGCTTTCCCCGGACGTGCAGATGAGCACGAGCTCGGACTGCAAAACAAAACAAAACAAAACAAAACAAAACAAAGTTCTGATCCGCTCCAGTGACCGGAAGTCGATGTTGTGCACTTTTTCATACTTAGCGTGTTTTTATGCATGTAAATAATGTGTGTCTCTGCTGAGGCTTGTGTTTACACTTTAGTGCGAACTTAGTTACTGCTTTAGGTACTGGTTTAGTTACTAGTTTGTTTAGTTACTAGTTTGTTTAGTTACTAGTTTGTTTAGTTACTGGTTTGTTTAGTGGTCATCATGATTTTAGAGACTTTATCACGAGCAAACTTCGCTTTGCGCTCCAGAGTAAGTTACATTTATTTATTTATTTATTTATTTATTTATTTATTTATTATATAAATAATGCATGTGTTTGGTTATAAAGTGAAGTTTAGCTTCCGATTAAACACTGAAAGAATCACTTTAGTCTTTATATTACAGTAATGACACCCAGACCTTTAAACCTTCTGAAATACTTTATATCATCATCATCATCATGTCTCTCTTATTGTTTTGGATACTTTCAGAAGTGTAAATATTCATTAAGTATAATCATGTAAACATACAAACTGTCTGGAGAATGTAAATCTATTCTGTATTTGCTGTGTGTTTGTCCACTTTGTGCCTAAAACACAGCAACTAACCACAGTTGTGTCTCTTTATGTAACCCCACACGGTTGAGTTCAGGGCTCTGTGATGGTCACGTACCACCTCGAGACATCAAGACTTTACATTATTTAGCAGACGCCCTTGTATCCAGAGCGACTTGCATTTTTATCTCATTTTTATACGACTGAGTATTTGAGGGTTTAGGGCCTTGCCCAGGGGCCCAGCAGTGGCAGCTTGGTCGATTCGTAGGAATCAAACTCACAACCTTCCGATTGGTAGCCCAACACCTTAACCACTAGACTACCACATCCCACTTCTTGTTCTACTTTTTACTGAAGCTTCATCCTGATGGCTTTGGCAGCAAGTTTGTGGTCGTCAGATTTAACTTGTTTAGAGTTATTCAGTACTGATCAGATGAAGCCCTGATGGAGAACATGATGGATAAGTATCTGCCTGGCAACCATTCATTCTGACCAAATCCCCAACACCGTACACAGAACTCCAGCCCCAGACCTGCAGGGACCGTCCACCATCCTTCGACACTCACCCTTGTTTCAGCTCTTCGGGGAACAAGCTACCTTCTGTTAGAGCTAATGTTTAGGATTTTGACTCCTCAGTCCAGAAAACCTTCTGCAGTTCTTCTGTTCTCAGAAATTAAGCTTTTGTGCATAGTTTGGTTTTATTTCCTTGTAGCAGGGGAGGATTTTTGACCACAGGTTGTTCATGACGGTGACTTCTGATCAACCTGTAGATCACACTGCAGATGGGTGGACCAGAGCTCCACTGGTTTCCACCTGATCTGAGATGATGTTGCTGCTGGACGTCTTCCGATTGCGAGGGAACATCAGCTTCATTTGTCTTTCCTCTGTTCAGTTCGTTCTTGTCTGATCCCTGTGTCTATGATCCTTTAAAGCTTCTGCAGAAGAGCTTGGACAACACAACAACCTCACTGAAGACTTTAGATTAATAATTGTTCTTTAGCAACATCCAGTTTTATTTCCCCTGCAGTGTATTATGGGAATCCCTGACTGAGGTAGGATGAAGGTCAAGTGTGATCGCAGCAAACACTGATCTGGTTCTGAGTACTCTGAGGATTCTTAGAGTTCTAGATATCATCGAGGAGATATAATCATCTTAATATTAAAGTTTAAGTGTGTGGTGATGACATCAAGATCATAATCATTGTATCGTTCCGCTTCATCATCATACACGTGCTGTGAAAGGCTTTGAAGTGTGTGTTAATTGTGTAATTATTTGTGTGTGTGTGTGTGTGTGTGTTTTTTAGGTCCCAGTGAGACGAGTGCATCATCCATCTGATCTTCCTCCCCCTCAGCCGGTTCCTCAGTTAGCTCAGACACTGCAGCGCTACCTGCTGGCCCTGGAGCCGCTCTTACCTCCGGATGAGCTACAGCACACACGTAAGACAGTGCAGCGATTCGGCAGTGTGGGGGGACTGGGAGAGAGACTGCAGGGGGCGCTGGAGAAACGCGCCAAATACACACACAACTGGGTAAATATCATCACACACGTGAGACTCTGTTTAAACACTCAATGTAGTCAGTAAGGAGTTACGTGGAACACAATAGTTACAGCTTTAACTCTTACACAGAGTTACACACTCGACTGTTACACAACGTTGACACTGGAGATGTCTAGATAAACCTCTAGATAAAATGTAGGTTGTGTTCATATGTGTTAAGTGTGTGTGTGTGTGTGTGTGTGTGTGTGTGTGTGTGTGTGTGTGTGTGTGTGTGTGTGTAGTTATCAGATTGGTGGGTTCAGTGGGCGTATCTGGAGAGTCGTCAGCCCCTGGCTGTTCACTCCAACCCAGCCATCTCCCTGCCCCGACGTGACTTCAGCGATTGGAGAGGACAGCTACTGTGAGCACACACACACACACACACACACACAGCATTATTACTTCTTTCTTTCTCAAGAACTGGACTGGATACAGTCATCAAGTAAGGGAGGTACATCCATCAGTGAGCTGTAGCTGAGTCAGACACACACACCTACACACACACCTACATACACGCACACATGCACACACACCTACACACACAGACACACACACACCTACACACACAACTACACACACACACACACACACACACACACACACACACACACACACTCCTACACACACACACACACACACACACACACACACACACACACACAGCATTATTACTTCTTGCAACAAAATGTCAGTCCACCCAAGAACTGGACTGGATACAGTCATCAAGTAAGGGAGGTACATCCAGAAGTGAGCTGTAGCTGAGTCAGACACACACACACCTACACACACACCTACACACACACCTACACACACACCTACACACACACACACACACACACACACACACACACACACACACACTCCTACACACACACACACACTCCTACACACACACACACACACACACACACACACACCCCTGCACACACACACACACCACTACACACACACATACACCACACACACACCACACACCCCTACACACACACACACCCCTACACACACACAGACACATGGTTTTAACACTGGGCATATGTTTATATGTGCCTTGTGGAAAAAAATCTAAAGCTATATGCAACAAATATAAATAAAGTCAGTTAACAGACCAGAAATCTCCGAGCTCAGGGATAAAAGATTAATGGCTACAGATTTAAATAATCAGGATAATATTTGAGCAGTTTGTTTATGTTTTAAAGGTAATAGATGAGGGCGAGTGTAGTGGATGAGGGCGAGTGTAGTGGATGAGGGTGATAATCACTGACACTGCGCTCTGATTGGATGAAGCATTTAGATGAATCAGTCAGCACTGTCCTCTGATTGGTCACTGTGTTTAAGTGCTTTAGTATGTGTTTGTGTGCAGATTTGCAGCGAAGCTCATCTCCGCTGTGCTCGACTTCAAGAATAAAGTGGACAGGTTTGTGTTTTTAGCACAATAAACATAACACTTTTTATTTTTATTATAATAATAATAATAATAATAATAATAATAATATATAACATAACACTTTTTATTTTTATTATAACACTGAGCAAGAGACTATACACATTTTTATTCTCTCTCTCTCTCTCTCTCTCTCTCTCTCTCTCTCTCTCTCTCTCTCTCTCTCTCCCCCTCCCCCCCTCCCTCTCTCTCTCAGTGGGAGGTTACCAGTAGAGTATATGCGAGGCAGGCCATTGTGTATGGAGTTGTTTCCTCGTCTCTTCTCTTCCTGTCGTGTTCCCGGTCCGAAGCATGATAATATGATTCATTATGGACGCCCACGCCGCGGCCCCGCCCACATCACCGTGGTCCGAAACTACCAGGTGAGAAGCAGCACAGCAGACAGGATTTAATCAGCTCAATATCACAGTAAGCACAGCATCATCATTCATTATGGTGTGTATCATCACATCACATCACATCAGATCACATCAGACACATACACAACATTTTCACTGCAGGAATTCTGAAGTCCAAATCAGTGTTTAAAGACAAAGAGCAGTTTAGATGAAGTTGGTGACTGATGGTGACTTAATTACAGGGTCATTTTAATAAATCTTTAACATTTGATTTTATTTCTAGTCAAGACTTCTAAAAAAAATTCCTGAAATTAGAATCGGTCACAGCAGTGTCTGTGTGTGTGTCTGTGTGTGTCTGTGTGTGTGTCTGTGTGTGTGTCTGTGTGTGTGTCTGTGTGTGTGTGTGCGTGTGTGTGTGTGCGTGTGTGTGTGTGCGTGTGTGTGTGTGCGTGTGTGTGTGTGTGTCTGTGTGTGTGCGTGTGTGTGTGCGTGTGTGTGTGTGTGCGTGTGTGTGTAGTTTTTCCAGCTGGACGTGTACAATAGTGATGGCACCCCCCTCACTCAGAGTCAGATTCACTCTCAGCTTTGTCGGATCCGAGCTCAGTCCTGGAAAACCGACAAAGAGCCGATGGGCATCCTGACCAGTGACCACAGACACACGTGGGGTCAAGCTTACACACGCCTACTGCAGGGTAACACACACGCACACACACATGCACACACGCATATACACACACACACACAGACACATGCACACACAGTAAACATGTCCTGACTGAGTACACATGAAGAAATCTGTGAACATTCCTGTTTTACTGCATTACAGCATAAAATAACAACAGTCCACTGGGATGTTGCACACGACCTACTGCACTACATGTCCTGATCACTACTCACTACCTACTGCACTACATGTCCTGATCACTACTCACTACCTACTGCACTACATGTCCTGATCACTACTCACTACCTACTGCACTACATGTCCTGATCACTACTCACTACCTACTGCACTACATGTCCTGATCACTACTCACTACCTACTGCACAACATTCCTTCCTCACTGTCCTTGTCCTGTCTCTTAGATAAGATCAATAAGGAGTCTGTGAGGCTGATAGAGAAAAGTCTGTTCACACTGTGTCTCGACTCGCCCGTCATGACTATCTGTGATGAGAAGTATGTAATGTTTCTTCATCTCTCTCTCTCTCTCGTTCTCCTTCTTGATCTCTCTTTTGCGCTCTCTCTTTTGCATTCTCTGTCTCTCATGCTCTCTTGCTCTCTTTCTCTTGCTGTCTCGCTCTCTCTGTTTTGCACTCTCTGTCTTGCTCGCTCTCTCTCGTGCTCACTCGCTCTCTCTCTCTCGTGCGCGCTCTCTCTCTCTCTCTCTCTCTCTCTCTCTCTCTCTCCATCTACTTCTCTTTGTGATTGCTAATATATTTTCCTCGGTTATCATCCATTAATTTGGTTCAATTAAGCCACTGAATCTAATCATTTGATTGAATCACTGAATCATTTGAATTTCTTTGTCTGATGGATGATTAGATACTCGAGCAGAATGGCAGCTCAGATCCTTCATGGAGGCGGGACCTACTCCAACAGTGGGAATCGTTGGTTCGATAAAACCTTACAGGTGGGTGGAGCTACAGAGCTTAATGACACTCAGGAGTTTTTTTTTGCCATAATCTTCTCTTCCTTCTGTGTAGTTTGTGGTCAGTGAGGATGGATCGTGGGGTCTCCTGTATGAACAGGCCACAGCTGAAGGACTTCCAATAGCCACCCTACTGGATCATGTCCTGCAGTGCTGGTACAAACACACACACACACACACACACACACACACACACACACACACACACACACCTGTCAATAGAAAGAAAGCTTAATCTTAGACAATCCTTATAATTTCAGTAAGAAGCCTGATACAGTCCGAGCTCCTCTCGTTCCTCTGCCCATGCCAAAGAAGCTTTACTTCTACATCGACCGTGCCATCAAGTGGGACCTGGAGATGGCCAAGCAGAACCTCAACATGTGAGTATCAGTGTGTCCTCGCTGCACATTTACACACTGAACCCTGATGTTTGTCAAGAACATCTGTAAAAATACATATTCATAATACTCAAAACATATCTATCCCCATAATCTCTCTGTCTCTTTCTTTCTCTCTGTCTCTTTCTCTCTGTCTCTCTATCTCTCTGTCTGTCTGTCTATCTCTCTCTCTCTTCCTCTCTCTAGCCTCATTAATGATCTGGACATCAGCTGCTTTAACTTCCAGCACTTTGGGAAGGAGTTTCCCAAAAAGTTGTCTTTAAGCCCCAACTCCTTCATCCAGATGGCCATCCAGCTCGCGTACTACAGGTGAGCAAAAACAACACTATTTATTTATTTGTTTATTAAGATATTAGTCACTGGACAGATCTTAGAGATTTAAACCTTTTGGTCACCAGCTGCTTCTGTATCAAATCTTCATCTGTGTCACAGACAAGAACAGACACACACAATCTGATTAAACACACATACAGACAGCAGAAGTCAAGAGAAATCTCAGCAGGTTGATCATTTAAGTGTGTGTGTGTGTGTGTTCAGAGTGCACGGGGAGGTGTGTGCTGCCTGTGACATCGCAACACTCCGAATGTTCCGAGGAGGACGCACCGACTACATCCGCTCCCCAACCAATCAGACGCTGAGATTCGTTGAGGCTTTTGATGACCCCTCCCTCATTGTGAGTCACGTGAACCAATGAGAGAAGAGGAGAGGGAAAATGAACATAGAATTAACTTTCTCTGTGTGTGTGTATGTGTGTATCAGGGTGAGGTGAAGGTGGAGCTGCTGCGTGAAGCTGTGGAAGCTTACAGTCAGCTGACAGATCAGGTGACTGTGACTCCGCCCACATTTCATTCAACTACAGAGCAGTATTTTATATAAAGCTGGTGCAAGGTGTTTTTGCATAGAGGATGTTTAATGTCTATGTGTGTGTGTGTCAGGCGCTGAAAGGCCAGGCTATCGATCGCCACCTGCTGGGTCTGAAGCTGCAGGCCATTGAGGAGGGACTGAGCGTGCCCAGAATGTTCATGGACACGGCTTATGGGCTCGCCACACACTGGAAACTCCGCACTGGACAGGTTCTATCTCTCTCTGTCTCACACACACACACACACACACACACACACACACACACACACACACACACACACACACACACACACACTTTATAGAACAGATGCTCTTACCCAGACCTTCCCAGAAGTCATTCCCAACTGAAACAGTTTCATTTTCATCTTTTCAATCAAAAATTTCACTGCTTTCAAAGACGAGGAGTTTAAGGTGCTAGTCATCAGAGTTTCCTTCCTTCCTTCCTTCCTTCCTTCCTTCCTTCCTTCCTTCCTTGTGTCTTCTCTCTGACATGTAGCTGAGTTGTTCTTGTACTCAACTCTGTTTTTACTTGCAGGTTCCTGCTAACACGGACAGCGTGATGTGTTTCGGGCCTCTGGTTCCGGACGGTTACGCCGTGTGTTACAATCCTCAGCCGGATCACATTCACTTCTCCATCACCGCCTTCAACTGCTGCGAGGAGACCAACGCCGAGAAACTAGCCGTGACGATCGAGAGCGCCCTCCACGACCTTCACGGGTTACTACAGCCGACAGCATAAAGCTCCTCCGTCTGCTCCACACCACATAACACCAACCAGAAAGGAAAGCTGGTATTTAGTATAAATGATGTTGTTTGGTGTCAACTTCAGGATCAGGTAGGGGGCGTGGCCTAGAGTTTGAATACATTAGAATATTCATGATGATAATGATAAACTATGCAAAACTGCTTCAGTCTACATCGTATTATTTTGAGGTTAACGTGTAACTAATGAAGCAAGCTTCAGACACTAAACAAGGCTTGGGGAGTGATGTATTCACATGTCTGATGTATTTTATTTCTTTAAGACAGTCAACATGCCTCATTAGCATGTTATTAATCCATTTTGATATAAATATTTCATATCATGAATTTAAAGTTAAAGTTCCTAACTGGAGCTTTAAAAACAAAGCGTACTCCAAATGCAGCTTTTCTCTCTCTCCATGTGACATTGTTAAACATTTTAAAAGCTTATTTGTGACTCCTTTCATCAAGTTTGCTGCTCAACATAAACGCCGACTTGGGGACGGATCTGAACGTCCTGAACAGCTTGCTTTAAGCTTTAATTAAAGTGATGCAGGAAACACACCTCACTCCACTGTTTACTGCTCAGATCGCACGTCGGACAGTATCACGGCGTTTGCAGTGCATTATGGGATCTCTTTATGTCTGAGATACACATGTCCGATTCCACTATTCAGTAAATAACATGCATGAGATATCTGCTTTCGTCTGAAAGTCTCAGCTCGTGTTTGGATTTGTACTACAAACACTTGTACTTGATCTATAAGGGTTTTGTTTACTCAGTTTTGGGAGAAAAAAAACTAATAAAAAATTGTGTATTTTCTGTATTTTGTTGTGTATTTTTTTTATATAGTATTTAAATCAAAAGATGAAAAAAATTTGCTAACAAAATTCTTCGATAAAATGACAGAACACCAGAATTTATTACTGCAAACAATGATTGTAATGTGTCCAAGTACTAGTTTAAATTTGATCAGAAAAAGTTGCATCAATAATCCTGAAAAAAGAGAATATTTTTTTCCTTTAATTATAATCTGGTCGTAAGAAAAGATAGAAATAAAACCATGAATGCTACAAACTGTAGCTTGTCACACTTAAAACACTTAAAATGATTATGTGCTAGAAAATACCTCTAAATGGAGCGATCACAAGGGGTCCAAGCACTTTTTTGGCTATAGTGCCCCATATCGTTATTCGTGTCTTAACCAAATTTGTTCTTTCAAGTTCAAGTTTTTCATTCCTCAAAGGCAATTTTGTTGCAGGAGGGCACGGTGGCTTAGTTGTTAGCACGTTTGCCTCACACCTCCAGGGTTGGGGGTTCGATTTCCGCCTCCGCCTTGTTTGTGTGGAGTTTGCATGTTCTCTCCGTGCCTCGGGGGTTTCCTCCGGGTACTCCGGTTTCCTCCCCCGGTCCAAAGACATGCATGGTAGGTTGATTGGCATCTCTGGAAAATTGTCCGTAGTGTGTGAGTGTGTGAGTGAATGAGAGTGTGTGTGCCCTGTGATGGGTTGGCACTCTGTCCAGGGTGTATCCTGCCTCGATGCCTGATGACACCTGAGATAGGCACAGGTTTTTATAAGAATTCATATTCAGTATTGATGTACTGAAGACTGCTTTGAGGTTTAGGAATGAAAAACTCACTCTGAGTACACATTAAAAATTTTATAATGATCAGATGTGAATATCCTGGGTTTTTTTTATAGCTAATATATTACGGATTAAAAAAAAAACACCTTTTGAAGTTCAACATAAGAAAATCTGTCATT
Source organism: Tachysurus fulvidraco (assembly GCF_022655615.1). NCBI lineage: Eukaryota > Metazoa > Chordata > Actinopteri > Siluriformes > Bagridae > Tachysurus > Tachysurus fulvidraco. The sequence continues at coordinate 22,548,472 of NC_062527.1, read as the reverse complement.
TGTCCACATCGATATTCCGTTTTTGATTCAACGACATTTCTTCGCTGTTCGAGGACACTTCAGAGATTTGGGTGAAAGTATATTACACATTTGTTGACTTCTGTGTGTAGTTGAGCCTCAGTAATGTGAGTAAATAGCAGACTGACTACTTTACATTCTGCCTAAATGAGCACCTGCTCTTGTTCAACCCCGCCGTCTACTTCTTTGTGTTTTTTAACAGAACATATCCTGTTAAAGGAAGCACTTTCCCCACAGTAACAGCTAATTTTTTGCAGAACGGAAAGATGTGTAATTGAGTAGCTTGTGTCATAGAGCCAATCTAAATCTACATTTGCCATCAAAAGTTTGGGTTTCTTACATGGGACGGTGGAAAGATCTGGAAAATCATTGCTTACACGAGTTAACCTAAATAATTAAATGAAAAATAAAATATTTCTGGCACAATTTAATTGAAATGTTTAATACATGGAGGATGTTTTCAGGGTCTAGCCAACATGCTAGCTTCAGCACATGATGCTAGCACACTTACTGCTCACATTACATCATGTCACACCACAACTAGATTTAAATCTAAACAGCAGTAAGAATAGAAACGATGTGTTTATGTCTAACTGATGCTCGTTAAACCTGTGAACAAAAGCATGGTCTCTTCTTCAACCTGGCTGCTGAGATCATGGTTAAACGTGTGGTCGAAAGTCTGTCTATAGATCTTATAGACATCTAGTGAAAATACGTACATCGATAAAAAGACATTTTAATTCAAAAACGTAATGAAAGTTCAGATACTGCTGCATGTTGTTCCGTATAAAAGGAGGAAAACTTTTTAAAATATTGAAGGATTGTGTTCTGAGTCTATAACCAGGTTAAACATGATTAATGTCTCAGGTCATTAAGGTCTTTCCTGTCTTCTGTCTTCCCTCCATATTAGCAAGGCCTTTCCATTTTGTAGATGAAACTGATAGCTGAAGTTCCACCAGTGTGGATTAGTCTGTGAATGCTGTGTGTGAACGTTTCAGAAGATCAGTAGTTGCACAACAGAATACTCAGACAGCCTTTCCTTCAATATGTGAACAGTAACCGAATCTCTCGAGCTACACGATACAAACACATCACTCGTTCATAATTTTGGTATCATTACGTAACTCGCTTCTAACTGAATAAAATACAAACATTTTGTTTAAGAGATTAAACAGATCAAACTGCCTCGCTGGCTTCGACAAGCTTGCTAAGATTTCATGAGGTTATGAGAAAAGACTCCAGTTGTCTTGCATGTCTCTGGAACTTCTGGGCCATCTGGGAGCCAGCAGACTGAGATAAATGACATTATAGCTCAGTAATGTGATTTACCGCAGCATGAAGTTTCATCCTTTTGTGTCCTCATCTGTCATCGTCTGCTTGGCCACACGGTACGGATGCGTTTCAGAGACGAGGAGAAACATTTAGTTGGTCAAAATACCAGTAAAGTCCATCAGCTATATTAGGTGGAAAGTGACTGCAGACATTTATATTATTTATAGACATAAATAATATTACATTCAATCCTTTACAGGATGTGACATGATCAGTGAGAGCCAGAACTGATTTCACAGTAACATACGACGCAGTTATGACCAGAGCCGATCGGCCCTATACGCTCACTACGCAAGTTGCCTAGGGCCCTGAAAAATGACGCAAGGCCCCGCCTCCCCCTGCCTCATTTTACAGCGTGTGTTAATGTTTACTGTGTAGATGACAATATGAAGCGGAGCTATCCATCTGGCCATGAAAAGAGAAAAAAGAATCAAAATGAGAGTGAAATGTGAGAACAGCAATCAGGTAAACTTGTGTTCTCTTCTAGTTTGATGTAAGCAAGAGCAAATAACAGTAAAGTTAAGTTGATGTGATTCTGTCTCTAGTCTCTATCTGTTTAGCTACATTAGCTGTGCAGTGCTGCTAGTGCAAGTGTGAATGTGTGGCAAATGGTTTACATGGCTCCCAGGTCAGGTAGGAGAAATTAGCAGAATTTTGCTTAGGGCCCCAGGGAGGTCAGGATCGGCTCTGGTGATGACACTGTGGGGATGTTTCAAATCCCCACATAATCGACTACCTGGGGGTTTATTTATACAAACACCAAATCTCTCCCCAGAAGGTTTAAACTTAACCACAGGAAGTTTCATTAAGAATGAATGAATAAATTAAGAATTTATAAACAAATTTCATTCAATGTGCAGTTATAAAATTAACAAGGTTAACAAAAGCACAAACATATCTAAATGCTCTTGTGCATTTTTGCTTGTGAAGTTGGTCTTAAAATAAAGTTATTAGTCATTACGGCTAAATTCATACATTTATGGGATGAAGTTCTTCAAAGAATTAATGAAATAATTTTATTTTGCTGCACCAAAAGGTATCTTCCATACAAGGCAAAGTCTACACAGTGAAGAGGCAAATTCTAGTGTTTCAGCTCTCTTTTTTGTACACCAGGGGTGTGTGTGTGTGTGTGTGTGTGTGTGTGTGTGTGTGTGTGTATGTGTGTGTGTGTGCGCATGCACGCATGTGTGTGCATGTGCGTGCATGTGCTGATGTGTCACCACAGAGAGGGACTCTCCGAGTTCTGAGGGGATAAGGCGCCAAAACAGTGAAATATTGGTAACTTTTAGAGAATACTTTAGAGAAATTGGCCAGCCCTGGGGAATATTTTTTATATACCAGAAAGGGTGTGAACAAAAATAAGGGGAATGCTGCTGTGAGTAGTATTATTTTTGTCAAAGTATTTACTGATGTAAATAGTTTGGAAGAAGAGGCTGAACACCCACTGTAGACATGACATAACCAGTAAAGCACTGAATGGTCTCACGCCACAATACCTGAGTGAACTTTTGTTTTTTAAACCATGCCTATTTCAGACAAATGAAAGTGACGTGACATGCAGCTAAGTATGGTGAACCATACTCAGAATTCGTTCTCTGCATTTGACCCATCCAAAGTGCACACACACAGCAGTGAACACACCCCCGGCAGCCATTTATGCTGCGGCGCCCGGGGTACAGTTGGGGGGTTCGGTGCCTTGCTCAAGGGCACCTTAGTCGTGGCCGGCCCGAGACTCGAACCCACAACCTTAGGATTACGAGTCAGACTCTCTAACCATTAGGCCACGACTTGCCCTTAATGGTGTGGAGCACTTCAAGTAGTAAAGGCTACAATGTGAGACAGAGGCTACAGCATCTCCTACAAAACCCCACAGTTATGGATCAGTTTAAGTTAGTGTTTAAGTCCAGGCTTATCTTCTTCTTCTTAGGTAATGGAGCAGATCTGGAGGGTTCATGAGCATGTCTGGATGCAGTCGTCTGACCAGTCAGGTTTGCTGACTGTGGAGTGGTTGGACACTTTGTCCCAGGAAGAATTCATGTCCGTATCACCTTCTTTATCTCCCTACCAGTTATGCTGTTATAGCTATTCTTGCCAGCTTCCCTGGCTGCACTTTGTACATAACGTGGTAGCTCAAGTGGATAAGGATCACAAACAATTAGCACTGCTAACCCTTAGCACTGCCACGCCCAGCGTGACCAATTTTGGAATGCTTCTCTTTTTCTACTCATCCTGAGGGATCCAGAGATTGATAGATAGAGGGAAGAGAGACTTCGATAAGCTTCACAGCTGTCCTCACCATATGCTGCGATATCTTCTTGCAATATGAAACTCCGAAACCAGGCAGTGATGCAGCTGCTCAGGATGCTCTCAGTGGTCCATCTGTTGAATGGGGCCAGGATGGGGGAAGGGGATGGCTTTCCTCAGCCTTTACAGGAAGCTGCTGGGCATTCTTGGTGATGGAACTGGCGTTGTGTGTCCAGGTGAAGTTTTCCGCCAGATAAACTCCAAGGAATTTGGTACTCTTGACAATCTCCATGGAGGATTCATCTATGTTCAGTGTAGAATTGTCAGTCTGTGCTCTCCTAAAGTCAACAACCATCCGATTAAATGATTATTATTCTGGGAATATCCAAAGCACAATGCAGAATATGCACAGACTTAAGGCATATTAGTGTTAAGCACAAATGGCAAGGCAAGGCAAGTTTATTTGTATAGCACATTTCATACACAAAGGTCATTCAAAGTGCTTTACATAGAAATTAGAATATATATGTAAAAATTAGAGACACAAGATAAAATCATAAAAAAACAAAGAACAATTAAAGAAAATAAATGTGATTTTAATAAAAACAGTTTAAAATATGTTAAAAAGAATAATAAGTATAAAGTGACACATAAAAGAGAAAAGGTTTAAAAGACACTCACCCATGATAAAGATTGTTTAAAAGGAAGATTGCTAATTTCGCAATATACTATAATATACTTTTTCTTTACTTACCCACTGCTTTATTTCTGCTAAAGTGGTAATTGACTTGATGCAGTTAGGAATATGTGACCATTCGTTCAACGTTGCCTCTACCATCCAGATCATCCTGATCTATCCTAATATGGATAGAAGCACTGGAGACTATGGTGCCAACTTTGAAATGCTGTTGCCGTGGATGGGATCCAGGGCCCTGGGGTGTTCCAAGCCTAGTACTCTCAAGCCTAGTACTCTCAAGCCTACCACTCTGATTGGTAGCTCAAGTTGTGAATTAGTTTTTCCTTTTTCCTTTATACTACATTTCCCACAATCCTCTTCCATTAGATGTGTTACGTATTGTATTGTTTACTTGAATCTGATGGGTTGTATACTTGTCATTAGTAGGTTTATAGATATTATGCTTGATGTTGCATGACTTCCATCCTTATTATTATTTGTGAGCTTGATTTCTCTGTTGTATTTTTTGTAGTGACCAGAAAACCATCTTTACCATTTTTACCATCCTGTGCATCCTAAGCATTCCACTTATCCTGTGAAACCCGTGTACTGTGCATCCAGTTTTATTGTCAACAAGAATAAATAAGAGCAAAGGGATTAAGTTGTTCTGTATTTTAACAAGACACATCACCAAGTTCTACATGTCCACTGAACCTTGGGTACCTTTAACATCTGTTATCCATCACTCTTAATTGTTTTAATTGGTCCGGCCGACAGTCAGGCCCTCCCCGTTTAACCGTTCATAAGCTACTACACCGAATGGAAGACTAGAGACAAAGAGGAATTGAAATCCTTACAGAGCTCCCTCAAGAAGCTGATGCATGGCCTCCAATGCCTTGATCATGCCTGCGGCCAATGGTGCAGCCTCCGCTGACCTGCTCACATCTGAGGATGATAGTGCGGCATCTCATGACCTGCTCATGCAGGAGGCTATTGGGCCAGCAATACCCACTCTAGGAAGAAAATTGTTGACACTGCTGGATTTGGACTAGTATGCTCCTTGTCTGCTCCCAAACTCCTCTGGAATGGACAATGCCTGCCTCTGGACCTTGGGTATTGCTTAGACTTCTCACCAAGAAGTGCAGGACCACCAGGTAAGGGGGATATATGTCACCCATTGTCACATTTGTTGACATTGCCACATGTGTATTGTTTTGGTTCCTGTCCGGTCTCCTCCCTTGTATTGTCATTGGTTGTCTCTTGGTTGTCATTGTATTTCTTAGATTGCTTCCTATCTCTCATTAAAACAACATCATTTGCGTCTGTCTCAGCCCTCAGTTTCATGACAGCCAGAGAAACTCCACTTCTCAGATTGTTCAGAAAAACAAATAAATCTCAGCTCAAGCCCAGTTTAGTCAGAATTCACCTAGGTTTATTTAAATGCATGCTGGTTAAAGCATAAATGCAAAGACCAAGAAAAGACCAATTCTTGCAGGTTAATATCGCTCTCAAGCGTCCACGACTCAAGGGTGGGATGCAGATACTATATCAGTATACTTAACAAAGCTTAGCAGCAGTACAGCAAAGCACTGGATTGGTTTGTAATGGTTCATGCTATGTTTGTTCATTCCAAGCATTTATTACCTAATACATATATGTCTATTAAAGGTGGGGTGCACGATGTTTGAGAAATGTTTCAGAAAACTGAGTCAGGCCAACAAACAAAACAAACGTGTAGCCAATTAGCAGAAAGGGGCTTGTCTTGTCAATATGTGGTGGAGAGAGTGTTCAGTGCGCATGTCTGACATTAGCAGAAAGGGGCGTGTCTTGCCAATAGAGGCGGAGAGAGTGTTCAGTGCGCATGTCTGACATTAGCAGAAAGGGATGTGTCTTGTCAATGGGGTGGACAGAGTGTTCAGTGCGCATGTCTGACATTAGCATAAAGGGGCATGTCTTGTCAATGGGGTGGAGAGAGTGTTCACTGCGCATGTCTGACATTAGCAGAAAGTGATTGAAACATTGACATGGCGGATAAAAACAAAAAGTGAAAAAAGGCTTACGATAAGACAAGGAGTAGGACCCGTGTTAATATAGGATCAGCTTTCCAGCACTGGAGAGAACTGAATGTCTTCTGGGTGAAACGGAGCTAAACCTTTCACGGTACAACACACAGTACTACAAAAACACATTTGTATTACCATAGTATTACTCATTGAGTTCATTTATTGATAAAAATATCCCCTCGGCCATCCGCCCCAACAGGTTCCGCAAGAACAGTTGCCTGGGTTACGTATGTATGTGTAGGGCGGAGCTATCAAAACAGGGGTGACACCCATTTGGGTCAAGGGCGTGTTTGTTTTGGTGATTTCTAATGTCAACATTGGCTTTCAAGCATCATGCACCCCACCTTTAATTGTTCATGTAGGCCCTTGCAGTTTCCGGACAATATTTTGCAGATGTTCAGAAAACTGTACCAAAGGATTATCACATGACAGAAAGTAAGAAACGAAAATTAGATCAAACTGAGGTCACAAAAACATTTGTAGATAGGAAATAGGATATTATTCCATTTCTTCCACAAGGTCAAGTAAGACTACTGAATCAGGTCTTTTGATTACACCTCACCTGTTTATTCGTTCATTTTACTATTACAGTTTTTTCCTATTATTAATTTTTCTCTGACCTCCTAATTCAGTCACAGCTGCTTGCACATTTTATGGGCTTCTTGTTTTTTCTTTAATTTTGATCAAATTACCAAAATGTTTTCCCTCCTGGTTTACATATCACTTCAAACATATTTTGCTGAGTTTTGTTTTTGCTTTCAGACCCGTTTTGCACTTAAACACTTCCTGCAACAGCTCTTCAGCTTCAAAGGTTGTGGTTTCCTATCAGTAATATGCTACCACAAACTGCTGCTTAGGTATATCTGATTACCATCAAAACAATCCCAAAGACAGTTTTTATTTAGAACTGATACAGCACTACAGTCTAAAACATTACAGATAAGCAGATAAGTAACTAATGTCAATTTCAACTTGATCAAATCATACAATTTGCATAGATTACTGCAAATATTGCATTTAAGGCAAAAGAAATGCAGCCTAAAAATGGAAATCGGCCTCGGACTGTCTGCGCATAGCCGTAAGCCATAAACAAATGCCTCAGCTAACCTCACTTCAGAAGATTGGAATTGGTATTCATCAAAAATAAAAACATAAAATTATTGAAAACCCAGCATAAATGTTTATTTCTGTTTAGTTTATGCAAACCTTTACACATGTTCTTCAGCCCTTTTTCTCCTTTATTCCCATTTATTTGATTGTTTCTGTCAAATAGCCAGGAGTTTTTCTTTCAGAGCTATTTTCAATGTTTGTATTTTGGACTTCAGATGATCCTCCACATGCTTCTTCTTTGACTTCTTTTGTGGATGTATGAATGTGCTCTTCCATTGGCTGTAGACCTTTTCCATAGCTGATTGCTCATCTGTGTAGTACTTTTCAGTATTTGGACTGGGAGAAACTGTGAGGTAAACAGGAGCCGAGTGCAAGTTCCTTTCACGATGGAAGTTTGAATTGCTACTCTTGGATCCATAATTTTCTAATCTCAGTTTCTTTGACTGGTTGTGTTGTCCATTGTGTCCTTTTCCCATGATGATTGGTCTCTTTTGCTTATGGGGTAATGCATTCTTGAGTTTAGGTGTTCCACTGCCCCTTGGCATTTGAGCAGGAGTACCTACTTTTGTTTTGAGGGAAAGCGGATCAGCACATGTCTTTCTGACAGGAAAGTTACCACTTTGTTTGCTATCATCACTACACTGGCCACCATTCCTAGATGTAGACCTGTGGTCACTTGGATGTTTGAAGGTCCGAATATTTTTAATAACAATATCAGGGCTGAATCTGATATCATCTGCATCAGGAACTACGTCAGTTTTGGGGGATTTTACATTATCAAAAGGCGAATTCCTTGATTGAGCTTCTATTAGTGATGACGCCATAGTGATGTTGCTGTTCTTGGTGCCTGCTGTTCCATGGTGTGGGTCTCGAGCAGTTGGTGGACTAGACCTTTGTGTCTGTTCATCTGGATTAGAATCTCTCATCACATCAGATCCATTAGATTTTTGGGTGGATGTGATCATGTTGCCACACTCTGGGCTTACAGATACACTTGGATATTTAATTGGTTTTCCAGACTGTCTAGTAAGACTTTGTCTCTTGTTGTCCGTATTAAGTACCTCCTCCATAGGGGTGAGCAAAGTTTCATCTTCATCAAAATTAAGTACTGGTGTCTCATTCCAGCAACTTGGGCAGAAATTGTCACTGCCATCTCCTAAGCCAATCATGTGAGAGCAAGTGAATTTGAAGTCATCTTGTGGTTTTACATTGACTGACTGGTTTTGTGTGACCAAATCCTTTCTTTCCTTTCTGTGGCATATCTGAGGAGGCTCTCTATTCTTGTCCCTTTCAAAACAATCAGCAAAGATTTTTCTAGCTTCCTCAGATGAGAGAAGGATGATTTCAGGTAAGTCATCTGTGAAATCTGTATTGTCAGAAACATCTGCCTCTTCAAATACATCACTATTATTTGTTTCACATTCATTAGAACTGCTTGCAAGTGATTGCTCATTGCATGCTCGCATGTTATCTTTGACCGTATCTATTTCATCATGTAGTTGCTGGGTGAATTGTTTTTTTGATATTCTGTGCATCTCAGAGAGTTTAGTGGGTGTTCGACGTACACAACCTTTCTCAACAATCATCTTGTCTTTCTTGCAATCAGCAGTTGGAAGTATCATTGAAGAATGTTCAGGTTTCCTCATCTGATCTTCAGGAATGTTATCTGTTGTGGTCTTTGGTATGTCTTTAGGAACATTCACACACACATCTTCAGGATTATCTGTACCGGTCTGGGCTACACTGTCTACAACAATCATAACACTTTCAGACACTGACTGTGAAATCTTCTTGAACCATGTGGGGTTACTGTCTGAAATGGGTTCCTCAAAAACATTATCCACATCAGCTGGTTGTCCATCCACATTCAGCCAGGATGATTTAAAGCCCTCAAATGGTATTGTGGTTTCATTTGTCAGGGTTTGGGGACAATTTTCCAGCATTTTTATGTGTTTAGGTAAAATGTACTGAAGAACCAGAGAATGCATTTCTTTTACACACAATTCAGATGAAATTTTAAATATATCCTTTAATGCTGCTAAATGGGCCAAGTTTTTCTTGTCCCCATTATAGAACAGATCTACAATGCACTTTACAACATTTATCATCGATTTGTCTCTCTCTGCTGGTTTGACCTCTAAAGAGTTCACCAAATCCTTCAGTTCCTGCAAAGTATATTCAACCACTGGAACTGTGGACAAATCAAATACAGTGTCTTCAGAAGACGATTCAAGTTGTTGGACATCACTTTGTTCTACTGAAACTTTTGATGTTGAGTCGACAGCGTGAACAGAATCTTGAAGTTTGTTAGAGATTTGGGTTGTACACAAAGGGTCATTTTCACACTGAGTAATCTCACAGCTTTGAGAGCTTGATGTTGGATCTTTATCAGATGTAGGCATTTCAGAGATTGATCCAAGTCTTGGTAATGAACTTGGTAAAGATGGTACCTGAGGCAGACCCTCAATGAGATTAAAGACCGCATTTGGTACGTTTGTCTCCTTCTCCATGTTCTTACGCTCCTCAAAAACATTCTTAGCACTATTTGTTTTCAAGACAGGCCTGAAATTGGTGCTTGTAGTAACATCATTCTGGTATCCATGACTACAGGCCTGCTGAGAATTGGGTGGAACAACAGCTACTACCTCGTTCACTTGAACTATGCCGAGCTGTGAATTTACCAGCATTTCCGACACAGCTGGGTCTATGCAGGACTCCATCTGGTCATTTCTCTTTTTCCAATTAGTCCTCTCATTCTGCCTTGGCGGTTGTGGACCTGCAAGATGACTAATTGCATTCCCCCTTGAAATACCTGGTTCTTTAGCAGGTTCCTTCTGCTTCTGACCTTGCCTTGCCTTGTCTTGACTGTAGTTTTCTGCAGTAGTGATGAATCTTGCTGTATGGTCATATGTAGATTGCTGGGATCCACCTTTGCTCTTAGCAGACTGGGAGACAACACTGGAGTTCTGACTGTTGTCATTTTGCAGTAAAGTTTTTAATAGAATACAATGAGAGTATTTAGCAGATCCTGAACCTGAAGTGGAAGATGATGTGTGACTGGTGGAAGAGCTAATAGAGGTTATGCCTTGGGAGTTTGCAGTCATTCCACTCACTGTGTTTGATTGTAGACCTTGTTGATGTGTACTGCTTGGAATAGCAGTAAATGTTGCAAAGTTTGTGTTGTGATGGCCAGAAATATTTGTGGCCTGAGACTGGATTCTGTCTTTAGGTAAAATGGGAACAAATTGTTTCCGACTTTGCTTAACCTGGGCAGAATTCACATGCCTGTTTGGCAGATATGGGGTTTTTCTTGGGGGTTTTATTTGCTTTAACTCAATGTAACCATCATATTCTCTGGATGGTAAAGGGTGGCGTAATGGTTTTTGAACCTGACTCTGACTCTTCTGACAGCTGTTAATTATAAACCTTGAAGGTTGCAGTGAATTCACTGGTACACGTGATGCAGCAGGAACATGTGCTACAGAGCTGGGTGTTTCATTGTGTTGTCCTACTGCACTAATTTGTCCTTGATTCATGATAGTTGTCAGTGCTGATTGATTAATCTGAGAATTTAAAGATGCCTCCTGTGACTGAGCTGCAGGCTGGTGTGTAGCACGTACTCCATGGTGTCTGTTTAAAGGGTGTTGCCAAGGTGGAATTAAACCATACCTACAACAACTATTTTTAAATACACAATTTGTATTGCTACAAGTACATCTGATACTTTGCATGGAGTGCAGGTCCTTATAATTCCTCTGATAAGTGGTATTTAAGACCGGTGGATCACAGTCGAGGTTTCCTGCCTTTAAAGATGCATGGTGTACAATATGTGATGGAGGATTACTGCCAGAAGCTGGAGATTTGTAAAGCAACTGATTGTGGAATCCACTGTTCCACATCTGTGGAGTCCAGTTTGGTTGCAAATTAGCTGATCTTGACATAGGCTCAGAGAAAGCATGCGGATTGCTTAATCTGACAGATTGTTGATCAAAGCTTTTTTGCTGTAGATCGTATTCCATCTTCTGTGTTGGGCAAAATGGCCTGCTAGAGAGAGTCTGGGGTGGATAAGGTAGCCTGCTCTGTATGACAGGTGGAGTCCATGTGCTCATTTCCATTCTGACAGGTGATCTCATTCTTATGTGGACACTGGCAGATCTGAAAGAATAAGAAATAAATACAGTGGGCAAATACAACATATTCACAAAGTACATAATAATAAATACTTATGCATTATATACCAACCTAATAATCCAGGAAATTTGCTTACTGAATTTGGAATTAATTTAGTTTGTATGCCATTCTAAGTCTTTATACCTACATTGATTATAATATCATTAACTATTACCTTTATTAATAAAAGTAACCTCTCAAATGACCAATCACATGGGCCATAATGTCAGCATAACTTATTGCCTTGTGAAAGAAATGTTTTATGTTTCTAGAAATTTCTGTCTTGTCCAACATTGTAATAATAATAATAATAATAATAATAATAATAATAATAATAATAATAATAATAATAATAATAATAATAATAATAATAATAATAATAATAAAAGTCAAACCTGAACACAAAGTATTAAATAAAATACTCTGAATGAAATAAAAACAAGGGAATAGAAATGCATTTTTAACCCGTTTTTTAATAATAAAACAGTGGGTGCCTGCTGATGTAGAGGCAAGTTTTTCCATAGCCTAGGAGCAGCAACAGAGAAGGCTCTGTCTCCTCTAAGCTTCCTCTTTGACCTTTTTGTCCAGAAGCAATTGATCAGCTGAATGAGTGAAGCAGTTCCATAAGGTATGTCGGGGTCTGACCATTTAAAGATTTAACAACAAATAAAAGCACTTTAAACTGAACCCTATAGTACACCGGCAGCCAGTGAACTGAGGCCAAAATCGGTGTTATACGGTCATACTTCCTTGAACCAGTCAAAGACTGGCAAAACAACAAAGACTGGCTAAGACCATTATAAAGTGCATTACATTATTCTAGTCGAGATATAATAAAGGTATGGATTACCGTCTCAAATTGTTGCCTGGACACAAGAAGTTTTATTTTTGCCAGGCGCCTTAGATGAAAAAAGCTGGACTTCACAACTGCACTAATCTGGCTATCCAATTTAATATCAACATCCATTTTAAAGCCCAAGTTAGATACCACAGGTCTAATGCCCCTTTTCCAACCGAAAGAACCCGGTGCTGGTTCAGAGCTAGCGCTGGTGCTGGTTCAAAGTTCCACCGGCGAACCTTCTAAGAACAGGTTTGCCTTTCCACCGGCTAGAGAGCATCACAGCACCAAGTGTGACGTCACTGTATACGTGTCACATGTCCCAGCAACGTTAACGCAGCAACGGCAAACACAAACACAACAACAACAATGACGGATGTTGCTTTACATCCAAACGCTGCGAATCCAACGTGTTCGTGCAGCTCCATGTAATCTGTATAAATGGAGGTTGTAATCGATAAAGTAAAGTTATTTTATCATTAACACAGAAAAAAGTTAGCCTTAGCATGTAGCTACCTACTGTCATGTGTGCTGATAAGTGATTATATTGCAGTAAAGTAAAACTGTATTAAACATTAGTATACTTAAGGTACATTATCAAATGCGCTAACAGTAACCCCGCCCACAGCCCCATCCACAGCCCCTGACACAAGCGGTTCTTAAGTCTAGACCAGCAACGTTTTGGTGCTAATTAAGAACCACTTTTCCTGGTTCAGAGCCGGTGCTTTGGCTGTCGAAACAGAAAGAACTGCTTCTAAATCAGGCTCTCGCTCCGAACCAGCTCTCAAACTGCCTCAGTGGAAAAGGGGCATAACATAGGATGCCCAAGGATCCAGGTCAATAGGGGGTGACTTACAGGAGCCACTTGGGCCAAAAAACATCACCTATCTTGTTCTCATTAAAATGGAGAAAATTCACTGCCATCCAAGCTTTAATGACATCAAGACATGAAAGGAGATGTGCAACAGAGGAACCCTCCTTTCACTTGTATGTAGATTTTGGTATCATCTGCATAACAGTCAAAGGGAATACAATGGTGTCTAATGATGGATCCAAAGGGAAGGAGATAAAGTGAAAAGAGTAATGGCCCCAGAACTGACCCCTATGGAACCCTAGGACAAGGGAGCAGTGGAGGATTCTAGACCACCTAGACCCACAGAAAAAGTCATTTTTGTTAAGTATGACCTGAACCACTATAACAGCATCACGGAGAACCTGAGGGGTTAATATCATTACCAGTTGAAAGCAGTCAAAAACAACACAGCACGGAACAGAGACAGAGGGGTCAGTAACCGTATGAGGGATAAGAGCCCTGATGGTGGCCACCTTATCCACAAAAAAACTGAAGGAAGCTATTACACAACTCAGAAGAGGCTTCCAAGCAAGCAGACTGTGAAAAAGCACATGTGGATTATAACAGTTGGAAGAAATTATGGACGAAATATGATGACTTTTGGCCTCTTTAATTGTGTTCTGATAATTATGCCACCTACATTCAGCTCTTCGACACTCACGTCTGAGTGCCCGAGATCTGTCACTAAACCTGGGATCAGTTGTGGCTGCTTAGTTTTTAGTGGGGTCACACAGTCAATGATGGTCTGTATGTGAGCAGAAAACCAGTTTCCCTTTTACAATGTTCATCAAAAACTGTACTTACATCAATCGTCATTTAAAAACCAATCTGGAAGCTGCTCGTTCTTTCTCTCTGCAAGGTTCTGTTTCCCTATAGGATAGTATCGTCGCCCCAGTCCCACACTGAGTCCCACACTGTACTTTGATTCAGACAGGAGGTTGATAACAACTTGACGTGACTTCTGCAGCAGTCTGTCGCCTCTCAGGTGGTCCTGTGGACAAACAAACTATCCCGGACGAGCCCCCAGAAAATGTGGAGGAAATTCTATTCTATTAATCAGAGATAATAGTTCAACTTTTCCTAATTTGCAGAGAAGAATGCAGCAGAGTCCTGTGGAATATCAAACTTCTTTATTCAAATACACTTGCAAGTGTGAAGTCAGTCTGTCCAGACCTAAGTCTGAACAGAGTGAGTTAGTTGGATGTGAGGCAGTTCTCTATTTATACAGGGCGCTTCACCAAAGGTTTGTGATTGTGTGTATGCGGTGTCGTACTCTGATCTTTTCTTCTCAAATCTAAACATTGCACAAGCAGGGCAAGGGTCACACTGTTATTTTCCATACATCTGCAATGTTCTTATCTTTTATGCATAGTGTGCAGTTTGGAAAACAGTTCGGTCCCCCTTTGTTATCTTTGCTGTTCCTAGTTTCAGGTGTGTGAGTGTATTGGTACAGAATGTTCAAATGTTCATTTTTGTAATTACAATGGTCATAGTTGTCAGAAGATCAGAAAAATATTTGATAAAGTCCTTATTATATCTAGGAGACCGATAAAAACAGAGCTATCAAGTGTCACTCATTTGGAATCAAGTGCGTCTCCCCTGGAGTCCTTAGTCGAGCCTGACACTTATCAGCCAATCAAAAAAAGAGGCTACACAATAGCCAATCAGAAAATAGCACTATTGTATATGGGTAAGATTTAACACAACAACCAATAAAAAAGAGATCCTAGAATTGTTCAGCATCATCCTCGTTCACCCACAGAGAAAACCACTGGAGCTGCGAGCATCACTTTGAGCACAGGGTAAGTCATGATCTCCTGTTGACACAAACAATGACATTGTGACTGCTGATAATCAGCAGGAGTTTTTCATGTGTGTCTGTAACTTAGCCAACAGTTTTACAGCCTGTTTGTTCACTGACAACACCTGCTCAGAACAAGTAGTCTAGGCCAGTGGTTCTCAAACTGGGGGAGATGGTGCCAGGGGGCCCTGGTTCACTGACAACACCTGCTCAGAACAAGTAGTCTAGGGCAGTGGTTCTCAAACTGGGGGCCCTGAGATGGTGGTTAGACATATTTTAAAATATGTCACTCTTGCCTGTCTTCAAAACTTAAGAGCCCTGTAAATAACAGCTCACAACACAGGGTTGGATCGGCCAATTTTAAATAAGGTCACTTCAAAACTGGAAAAGGAAGATATAAAGGAGTGCTGCTTTCACTTACAATCCTCTTTATGTGGGGGCAGTCGTGGCCTAATGGTTAGAGAGTCTGACTTTTAACCCGAAGGTTGTGGGTTCGAGTCTCGGGCCGGCCACAACTGAGGTGCCCGTGAGCAAGTCACCGAACCCCCCCAACTGCTCCCCGGGCGCCGCAGCATAAAGGGCTGCCCACTGCTCCGGGTGTGTGTTCACAGTGTGTGTGTTCATTGCTGTGTGTGTGCACTTTGGATGGGTTAAATGCAGAGAACAAATTCTGAGTATGGGTCACCATACTTAGCCATATGTCACTTCACTATGTCACTTATAAACAATTGCCATTCTGCCACCTCGGCTTGATGACCATGGGGAATTAAAACAGCCGTAGCTCAGACCGAGCGCTGGAATCCTCATCAGTCAGCCATGTTTCAGTTATCAGTCCGTGATCTGGCATTCAGTCCGTGATCTGGCATTTAGCAAGCCAAACCTGGTAGAAGATGGAGCCTCCAGCAGCACGGGGAACCCGGGGAAGGGGATTTAGCTGATGTAGGTTCACGCCGCGAAAGTGGAGCCTAGGAGAGGCCGGGCGACAGGGCCAAAGCACCTCATTTTCCGGGAAACCAACAACTGGAACCAGACAGCCTTCAATCGGATCCAGGAAGAGCCAGTACACAGAGGGTCGAGGGAAGAGTCCGGGAAGAATTTCTGCCTATGCATCTATTAGGTGATGCCTTTGGCCTTTTTTCACTGTCACAAAAAGCTCTAACAAAAGGATGTTCTATGCTCCAGGGAAGTCATACAGCCAACGCAGATTCATGCTTTTGTTTCAGAGATACTATAGCCAAAATTTAGCATTTCAACACTTATCTCATATACATAATTTCTTTAGATTTATTCTATTCAAAACAGTAATCGTTAACATTAATACTACATAGGGTTGCAAAATTCCAGGAACTTTCCATGGGAATTAACGGGAATATTTAAAAAATGCAGAGTTGCCTATAACAAGGAACTTAAATGTAGTTAAAAAAAATCTTGCAGAATAATTATGTTTAAAACAATAAGATTTAATGCAATAAGATTTAATGCAATTTGTACCCTGCGTTCCACAGTCACTTGTACACTGCTTATGGCTTGCTGGCAGAGGTGGCAAAAGTACACACATATTCTTTACTCAAGTAGAAGTACAGATACTCATTTTTTAAAAGACTCCAGTAAAAGTAGTGACTACACTCTTTTACTCAAGTTAAAGTAACGAAGTATGGGCGCTGGCATGTACTTAAGTAAAAAGTTACCGTTACTACATGTTATATATATATATATGTGTGTGTGTGTGTGTGTGTGTGTGTGTGTGTGTGTGTGTGTGTGTGTGTGTGTGCATGTGCGTGCGTGTGTGTGTGTATGTATATGTATATATAATTTTGGAGTGTGCCGATGGATATTTGTGTTCATCAGCCACAAGATTGTTGCAAAAGGCAGGCACTGATGTAGGTGAGGTTGGGTGGAGTCAGCGTTCACATTCATCCCAAAGGTGTTCAGTAGGGATGAGATCAGAAAACCACATATAGCAGGAAATGTCAGGTGACCCAATACTTTTGGAAATATAATGTATACCAAGTGTATCATCAAGGCCATATCCCAAACTGTAGGGAGATTCCAGCTCTGTCATTGAAAACAACTCAAAATTGTTGTGATGTTTTACAAATGAGAAAATTAATGTTAATTAAATTAAGCACTTGTTTTTTTGTGTTGACACCAGGGGGGGTTCTAGGATTACAGGGGGGTTTAGCCCTCAGTGAGAATTTAAAACAAGAAAAGTTTTATATTATATATTATGACAACTCTGGTAATAAGAATAGTGAAATTTCACTGCTTTTGGTTGCCGTCTTTGCGATTAACGTTATAGATAAACGCCTCCAGCTCTGACTGCGCGTGCACGCTGCGCGTACCTGTGCTTTTCTGTTCAAATAAGGCAGACAGCTGAAGACGCACTTTTGAAAGACTACAACACACGCGTGTAAAAGCAAAGTAAAAAAAATCGCTCTTGGATCAAACTGACCGACGACATGTCCTGCATTTTAACGTCATTTTTATTGTTTATTTATGAAAGTAAAAATTATCCGCCCCTGGTTGACACAATTCGCAACGCATTCGCCAGGAATCCTTTTTGACGCCGATTATTTCAATCATCTCCCTCATATATGGCCATGTGTGTTCAGGAATGTCCTCGTTGTTAGTTATTTTAACATCGGTGACTCCCTCTGAATTAACATTAGCCATTCCTTTTGTAGGTGTGCTGCTCATTGTTAGCTCCGCTATACTTAGTCTATGTCTGATAGCCAGTAAATAATACAGTACACCAGTCACATGGGGAAAAAGCCGCACAATGATAGGATGATAGGCTGGAAACAGCGCTCAATGAGAAGAAATAATACTAAAAGTAACGAGTCCGTTTTGAAGATGTAAGAAGTAAAAAGTTATTTGTGTAAAAATGTAATGAGTAAAAGTAAAAAGTTGTCCGAAAAATAAATAGTGGAGTAAAGTACTGATACCAGAAAAATGTACTTAAGTACAGTAACGAAGTATTTTTACTCCGTTACTTCCCACTTCTGCTTACTGGAGGGTGTTGGAACTCAGAGAGCCCGCCTCCAAGTGGGCAAGGTGCACTCTTAGACTTTTAGCCAAATATTAACTATTTAAACTAAACTTTACTGATAACACTATAATTAATACAAATAAAACAATGAGAAGACTCTCCAGACCTTTATGAGAATGAACAAACTTCTTTATTGCAGTCAATCAGCCAACACTTCCATTGAGCTCAAGGAAAAATCTCTAAGTCAAAAGCAATCAAATGAAAAACCCAAAAGAACATCCACCTGCAACCCAAAACGTTCAAACTCTCCCCAGAAAATCTCTTCAATATATACCCTGGTGCCGCTAGGCCCCTCCTCTTTAATTTACATACATTCAATCAATTTCCCATTATTTCTCAAAGTTATATTTGAAGTCTGGGCATCCCTGCTTAGACTGCTGCCCCCGCGACCCGGCCCCGGATAAGCTGTAGAAAATGGATGGATGGATGGATGGATATTTGAAGCCCCGTCTAATCATTTACATGACCTTTCTGACTTCCCTATATTTCCCAGAATCAAGGTCTGCCCTTTACTCATATACCCATATATGGATATTCCTACCATTTTAATTTCTTATTATTTTCGACCTACTTCTTCATTGTTATTAAAAAATGTGCTCAAGCGATCTTCACTTCCTTGTTCTTGTCACTTTACTTCCTTGTTCTTGTTGAGTCTCAATCTTCAGTGACAGACGTCTTGTGGATTAATCCTCTTTTACAGCTACAATGAGTAAGGGGTTTTTACACCTGGTCACTTCATGCGTTTTCTGTGATCAGATAGCTATCCGATTGTAAAAAGACCAGGTCTAAATGCCCTCTGAAACGGTTTTGAGGTGGATAAAAATCCGATGGTACAAACCCCTTCAGGAGGTGGTCTGGGACTCATTTCAGATGAAACTGGACAGGTGTAAATGAATGTGGTTGTTCAAGCCACATATGTCAGTGCTATACTCCTCCCAAACGGAAGTATGTCACTCGCAGGTGACTTGCGAGTCGTGCATCGCGCCAGAAACAAATATGTTTTCCCACCAGTGCTGGCTCCGATCTTTCACCCAGGTGTCTCCTGATTCAGCTGTCTCGCCCTACTCCCTACATGAGACCTGTTTCAGCTGAACTTTTGACTTTCACTTCCTCACACATTGTTGATCAGAGAACTCAGACTGACTAATAGCCTGATAGCACTGAGTCTGGTTACTTTTACTAAGTTTATGATTACAATAAACTTCTTTTCTTGTTTACACTTTGACTCAGGTGTGGTTATTTATGTGTTAGTCATATATACTCTGTTAAATAAGTAATTGTGTGCCCATCCCACCTTCTGACAGGTGCAGGACAAAAGAAACTGCTAAAGTAAAAAATTGTAATGTCCGCAACACTGTTTAAACTCCCATCTTTATTAATTGGTTAAAAAGCAACGTTTCGACCCTGCTGGGTCTTCTTCAGGCAAATAGAACACATTTGTTAAAAAGGGGATATATAGGCCTTGCAATCAACTGACCCACCCTGTGGTTTCAATTAGCTTAATTGGGTCTAAACAAGCCTAGTAACCCCACCCTTTACTCAATTAAAAGAACACGTTCATAGAAAAACAATACAATGAAAAAACACTGCAATGGAAGAAACAGCTCCACACATGCATACACGCTCAAAAACAACATGAAAACACCACCCCACATATGCACAAAAGACCACCGAAAAATAGTCAGCAAAGAAACAGACAGTTTCCCACAAAAAATACATACACATATACATATACATGTGTACAGTAGTATGCACATACACCCACATACACATATATACATTAGGGCTGCACGATTTGGGGAAAATGTCATATTGCGATTATTGAGGTCGATATTGCGATTGCGATATGCCATTGTGATATAATAAACAAATGGTATCATGAGTCAACTTGTTTGGTTCTCAATGAAAATGCACACAGATTACTGATAATGCTGAAATTTGTATTTCTAAACTCAAACTAGCAACAACAAACAAATGCAAAACGTTTTCAAATTAAAATATAAAATAACACATTAATGCTGATTAATGAAAAGCCTAAGATCAAAACTGTAGGTATACAGTATATCAGTATATATATGTATATGTATATATGTATATATATATATGTGTGTGTGTGTGTGTGAATAGGTATACAGTATATCAGTATATATATGTATATGTATATATATATATGTGTGTGTGTGTGTGAATATATATATACACAAACAAAGTAAATGACCAACTTAATACAAGTTATACATGGTATTGCACACACCATTATTGATGATATTTGGAGCAATATTACATGTAATTATAAAACTTGATTCCCTTACATATACATATGCTTTTAAGCCTAATTATTACTTTTGATTATGATGTGATTGTGACAGGGGAGGAGGTTTCAGGTTGGGAGTAAAGAGTTTTTTTCTGTCACCACTTTTGAATAAGAAACAATATCAAGGCTATAAAACTTGTCAAAACTCCGCAATCACAAAAGTATCAGTGAGAAGTTGAGAACACTCGTTTAAACAGTGCATACACTCGAACTTGACTGCACATCATATTTTTTACTTTACTGATACTGCTTTTAATCGTAATGCAAAGACTGGTCATCAGGACATAAGCTGTCCTGTACAATAAAAGTGCCTGCACAGCGACAGGAAATATCATTTAACACAAAAAGCCGCCTAGACGGTGGACTTGCGCTTTTTCTTTTTTTTTGAGCGGCGTGTGGACGAATTTTTTCTACGCACACACTAATTTATTTCTTCATAACAGACCGCTGCTAACTATAACACACCGTTGAACAGAGCGTTGCCATGGACACACAGGGTTCTAACCATAGAGACGGAGCGCACTATGTTCTTTAGCTGAAGCAACACAATTAGCTGTATACAAACAGGCGTATGAGACCTGTAACTTGAGCAACAGCGCGAGTTTAAAAGCGTAACAGGCGTAACTTTTAAAGGCGTAACAGCTGATGAAAATGCAGAGACAATTGTAGACGAAAATGAAGAGATTTTATCTTAGTTTTTATTTTATATAAAACATTTTCGTCTCGTCTTTTTTCGTCAACTATAATGCATGTTAATTTAGTCTTAGTCAGCGTTTTGGACAGTGGTGTAGTCTTGCCATCGTCTCGTCTTATGAAAAAAAAAGGTTGTTGAACATATTTCGTCTTGTCTTCTCTGACACTACATATAACAGAGGTAGCATTTTTTCTGGCCACCAGTTCAGTGTCTGTCTGCTCGGCATCCATCTTCACCCGTTCCGCGCTGCACACCGGAAAAAGTCACATGACCATACGTGCCACTGTCTAAACTGAAACTCACTGGTCTCTTTTTATATTTTGGCGGATAACGGTGTAGTGTATGAAATAGGCAAACAGCTTTCAGAGAGAATGGGTTGTCATGTCCACACATGCATTTATTTATTATTTATTTCATAAAATCGCAGCATTTTGCGTCATATAATCGCACAGGCTTGATATCGCAATTGCGATATGATTAATTGAACAATTGCAGCACTAATATACATACATACATACATACACACACATATACTGTACATATACATATACATACCTACACACACCCATACATACACATATACATACATACATTCTTACATAAGATGCACAGTAACACTTTATTTTAGGGTCATTTAACTAGTTTATTAGCATGAATATTAATAGAATATTGGCTATTTATTAATACTTATTAAGCACATATTAATGCCTTATTCTGCATTACCTTATTCTACATTCTTAATTGTACCCAATACCTGAACTACCTTACTAACTCTTAATAAGCACTAAATTAGGAGTGTGTTACCACATGCACAGATAATTTGATGACCCTCCCTCACACACTCACTTGAGAAAAAATGCTTCATTTTACATTTTGATTGGGACTTTTTTAAAAGATCAAGGTTGGGGGATGCTTTCATTTTACAGGAATCATAGGGAAATATGTTTATTACAATTATTAAGTTTATTATATTTATTACATGCATAATAATGTTTATTATGCTTTTGTATTACTCAATGAAATAATCAATTAAAATCCTACTTACAATTAAATCAGTCGTCGTTTTAAAAATTTGTATCACCTTGAATGCATGTCTGTTTATGACCAAACAACATGTTTATTTAGGTTAGTATATGATATAGTTTATATACATTTCCCTATATTTCCAAATAATTCCCAGAAATTCCCATAAATTCCTGTAAATTCCCATAAATTCCCGTAAAGTTTACCATTTGTAATATTTCCAAAATTCCCCAGATTAAGTTAAAGTGGAAAGTTTCCGGAAATTTACCGGAAACTTTCCACCCCTTTGCAACCCTATGCACGATCACATAATTGGATTAATAATTCTGAAGTTATGAATAAAAATAAAAAAGAAATATGCCAACAAATCACCACCTGCACAAGAGTCAAAAATAATCACAGCACCAAGGAGTCAACAGTTGCAACAGTCAGCCTCATGCTGCCATATATTACCACAATCAGCCTCAAAGTTAGGACAAAATCGCCTCCAACCTACATTGGCCCAGGCTAGCTCCTGCAATCTGACTATAAGTTTAAACAATAATTCCAAGTTAGAATTTAAGGAAGAAATGATCAGCCAAACTCACAAAGACTGGATTCAGTTGAGGTAGGTTTATTGACAGTCGTATAGACAGCAATCAACCAGCTGGTACCAGGGGTACAAGTTTGTCCACTAGACGCTACTTGCACCGAAGCACTGCTGATTACAGCAAGCTTATATACAGCTCTGACATGCCCCCCTTTTCGCCATACCCCCCTCGCTATCCAATCATAATACCGCTCACGTACACAGTTTCGCCCGTTTAGGAAATTACCATTATCTCCAAATTGGAATGTTCTGCCCATATACTGGGTCAATATTTGCCCATGCATTAGGCCATCTAAATTCCCAATATCTTCCACCTGAGGGGCCCCGTTTCCATAGTTACTATGTCATCAGACCATGGAGCTTATAAGTTGGGTTTATGTGCTTTTTAGACTTATTCTCTTTTCTGAGGTCTTCTTCAACACAACTCAACACAACGCACCTGTTCATGTATGGATCTTCTTGTGCTCTTGCTTACCAACATTTTCTCTTCTATATGACTCAAACCTGTTCTTCTACTGTTCTGTCTCTTTGGATACGGTGTGCAGTAGCCATTGGTTTACTTATTAGCCCAGTGGCCAGAGTGTGTATATGCTTGCTAAGGCTTTATTTGTGGTGTGTTTTAGCTTCAATTTCCGCATGGTTTGCACAACTTTTGGATGAAACTGACCTTTCTACACCGTCGCCTACTGCTGATCTTCTCACTGAGGTCATTACTCATTATATCCAGGATATGGAGAGTCGTGGTCGGCCCAGTGACACATCTGCTGTTAGGGGGGGTGGAGGTCTCAACTCAGACTGCTACAGTTGCCACATATCCTCCTCGTTATGCTGTCAAACCATTTTATATTAAGAAGCGACTCTTTTTCTTTTGATTTTGCATCTCCTTATTAAACCTTTATGCTTATCGAAATTCTTTCCTATAGATTTAATTTGTCCTTCCACTGTTCTGATTCTTAAGATATCCTGTAGTGCAGATGCTACCAGTTACTTATTAAATGAATGTACTGAATGTACAGAGCCTGTTCATGTGACCAGAGACTGTACACGCTTAATTAAACACACTGAACCTATGTGTTATTCCTCTATGGGTTGAGTCATTTCTGGGTAAAGCCAACACTCCTATTCTTCCACCTGTTGCTGACTTTCTCACCGAAATCATAAATCACATCACTATATTAAGGATTTGGAGATTGTAGGAGAAACTCATCTCCAACCTACATTGGCTTAGTCTTGCTCTTGCCATCTGACTATAAGATTAAACAATTATTATGTTGGCTTTGTAGAAGCCGACATTCTGTTTTCCTACTGGAGTTATTTTTCTTAGCCAACTTTTTATAAAATTTAATGAAAAAATAATTTAAAAAATAATTTAATCAAAAATTTGCACAACATGGACATGTGACATATCAAAACACTCAGCACAATGAGGCGAACCGCCTCACATGTATTCTGCTAACGTCACATGCTAATGTCTGCTTGCCTCCAAAAGTAATGAATGTAAAAGAAATGATCAGCCAAACTCATGAAGACTGAATTCAGCTGAGGTGGGTTTATTGGCAGTCGTATAGACAGCAAACAACCAGCTGGTACCAGGGATACGATTTTGTCCACCAGACGCTACTTGTACTGAAATACTGCTGTCTACAGTGGCCTTATATACAGTTCAGATGTGCCCCTGTTTTTCCACTTCCTCCTTCTCCTTCCAATCAGAATTCGGCTCACGTACTCGTTCTGATAACATTCAAGAATCTTCCATTATCTCTAATTAGTCAATGTTTTACTTATGTACATTTTTATCTAAAACTCCCGTTATCTTTCAACATATTGGCCCATTCCTACTTCTCCAAACGCAGCATTGTGTCGAAACTCACAGAGCCCTCCTCCAGGTGGACATATCGCAGGGTGAACCGCACTCTTAGACTTTTAGCCGAATATTAACTATTTAAACTAAACTTTACTGATAACACTATAATTGATACAAATAAAACAATGAGAATACTCTCCAGACCTGGATGAGAATGAGCAAACTTCTTTATTGTAGCTAATAAGCCAACACTTCCATCGAGCTCAAGGAAAAATCTCTAAGTTAAAAGCAATCAAATGAAAAACCCAAAAGAACATCCACCTGCAACCCAAAACGTTCAAACTCTCCCCAGAAAATCTCCTCAATACCCTGGTGCCTCTCGGCCCCTCCTCTTTAATTTACATACATTCAGGCAATTTCCCATTATTTCTCCACCGGACGTCTGTCATTATTTCTCAAAGTTATATTTGAAACATTACTCATTTACAGGAGCTTTCTAAATTGCCCTTATTCTCCAGAATCAAGCTCTGCCCTTTACTCACATTTACTGCCCTTTTAATTACCTGTAATTTAACACCCGCTGTTATTAATAAATGTGCTCAAAACACATTCGTCACTCAGTGTTTCATGACAGATGTCTGGTGGATTAATCCTCTTTTCAACTACAATGGGCAAGTTTCCTCATTTCTATTCTTTGTACTTTATGAGTTTGGATTATGATAATAATAATAATAATAATAATAATAATAATAATAATAATAATAATAATAATAATAATAATAATATGTTTAATGTATATAGCGCATTTCCCAAGCTCAAGGATGCTTTACAAGGTACAGTATTTCAAGACAAATGATAGTAGTGGTAGTGTTATCGTGTAACAAACAAACATATTTGTCGGACATTTGCCCACGACGAAGGATATGGAATGGGTAGGGAGTTCCATAGTGTTGGAGCAATGACAGAAAAGGATCTGCCACCCACAGAGGATAAACGTAACATAAACGTAAATGATAAAAGTTCTTGATTATATTGGTTATGTTGTATTGCTGTTTTTGCTAAGCCTTTGCTGTTTAATGTTGCTTTGTATATAAGTGGAGTTCTATGTTGACTCCTTAAGCTTACTAAACTTATGAACATTGTTATGATCCTCAGTCTGTCACTTTCCAGACTGGGCTTGCACTCTCATGCATATTTTAAGCCTTAGTTTCTCTACTTCTACCTCCTACTAAACGTCAGATATATATATATATATATATTTTACCTTAAAACTTTTACAACATCTGGGCCTACACTCACAATATAACTGTAATATTTTGTAAGGCATAATACTTTACTTTGGGACATTCTTGAGTTTCAATATTTTTCACAACAATTGGGCCTTATCATTGTGCGTGTATGAGACCTTTATTCCTTAGTGTGTGTGTGTGTGTGTGTGTGTGTGTGTGTGTGTGTGTGTGTGTGTGTGTGTGTGTGTGTGTGCTGGTGACTGTTTGCTTTTCTACATTAATGGCCTGTGCCTATGTTCTTCCACAGGCCTCCATGTGTGTGTGTGTGTGTGTGTGTGTGTGTGTGTGTGTGTGTGTGTGTGTGTGTGTGTGTGTGTGTGTGTGTGTGTGCTGGTGTCTGTTTGCTTTTCTACATTAATGGCCTGTGCCTATGTTTTTCCACAGGCCTCCATGAACCTAATGGCCCACTTATTGTATAATGTTTAACGTTACCATATTTTATGCTTTTCTCCTTCACCTTTTTCCTACTTCATATTATTTTACAAGAAAAAAAATCACAATAATCCCATCACAATAATCACTAAGTAAATTTCTGTTCTGGCTTTTTTTCAGCAGGAAATAAGCTGCCATTCACGTGATAGATGAATCACTTCCTCGAATCTCAGTGCATTCTGTCAAGCCTAAACAAAGTCAACCCCTTCTGCAAATGCAAAAAAGGACTTATGCACGAGCACATAATTGGATTAATAATTCTGAATTTATGAATAAAAATAAAAAAAGACTTAAGCCAACAAATCACCACCTGCACAAGAGTCAAAAATAATCACAGCACCAAGGAGTTAAGAGTTGCAACAGTCAGCCTCATGCTGCCATATATTACCACAATCAGCCTCAAAGTTAATAGTCATTACCACCAGCACTAGAGTCAGCAGTTACCACTGTCAGCTCCAAAGTGTCAACTGGTAACACTAACAGCCCCACAGATTTATATTATCCCCATTAGCCCCAGAGGTGACAGTTACAACTATTAGTCCTAAAGAGTCCACACGAAGCAACCACAGAACAACAGTTACAAACAGAAAAGTCACAGCAGGAAGCATTGGTAGTGTTGTCTACATACAGGCTCAGGATCTCTGGCTCATAATAACTCTCTACAGGAAGCCTTTAAACCAGAAACTCATCAAAGGTTATCTAATGTTCATGATTTAATAAACTCCAAAACAAAACTTGCAAAATAAAATGCAGACCTACAACAGCTGGAGCTGGGATTGTGCAGTATATTCTGAGTTCCATATATGTCAAATATCTAACTATATTCATTCATTCATTCATTTTCTACCGCTTATCTGAACTACCTCGAGTCACGGGGAGCCTGTGCCTATCTCAGGCGTCATCGGGCATCGAGGCAGGATACACCCTGGATGGAGTGCCAACCCATCACAGGGCACACACACACTCTCATTCACTCACACACTACGGACAATTTTCCAGAGATGCCAATCAACCTACCATGCTTGTCTTTGGACCGGGGAGGAAACCGGAGTACCCGGAGGAAACCCCCGAGGCACGGGGAGAACATGCAAACTCCACACACACACAAGGCGGAGGCGGGAATCGAACCCCCAACCCTGGAGGTGTGAGGCGAACATACTAACCACTAAGCCACCGTGCCCACCCATATAACTATTTAATATATAAATATAAAAGTCAAACATGTTATATGGACCTTCTGTATAGTAAAGATACGGTGAAGATACTGTGTGTTCCATACATAAAGAAGAATTTGGAAAGAAGCTCAATGTTCAATTTTACATAACATTTACTTCAACTATGTGCTGTAGGTAAACTAGGTTGTCTCTAACATTTTATGATCAGATATGGACGCCTTTATAAGTGGCCTTGATGGAACCACAGACTAAAGCATTTCCGTGCTAAATGTTGTACTGTGGTTTCCTGTTGCTTCACCAGAAGGAACAAAGAAGTATTTAGATCCGTTTAATCAAAACTGCGTATCCCTCATTGTGTATGATGCCATTTTAAAGTCATAAAAATGACTTCTTCTGTATTTGCCAACATACACGAATTAGTTTACTGAAATAGATGTAAAATAGATCTCTTGAACTGGGTTTAACTGTAGTTTCTGAATTGGGAAAACTGAGACCTTTTGTTTCGTCTAAGACCTTTGGTGACATCATGACATCAAGAGCTGAGAGAACATGTGTCTGTGGATTATTATTGTTTTTGTAACTGCAACATTGCTTTGTCCTCCAATACCCCGACACACACGATCTAGTCACTGATAGAGAATTTAGTATATCGCTCTGGATATGAGTGTCAGGATCCAGCCTGGACTTTTGTCATGCTCTTCTCCAAACTCAGCATTGGGCCTTATAATTGCATATGCATGAGTCCTCTAATCCGTTGTGTGTGTTTGTACCAGAGGTGGGAAGTAACGGAGTAAAAATACTTCGTTACTGTACTTAAGTACATTTTTCTGGTATCAGTACTTTACTCCACTATTTATTTTTCGGACAACTTTTTACTTTTACTCATTACATTTGTACACAAATATCTGTACTTTTTACTTCTTACATTTTCAAAAATAAATGTTTGTGTCCGTGTGTATGTGTGTTTTTATGTGTGTGTGTTTGTTTGTGTGCGTGTGTGTTTGTATGTGCGTGTTTGTATGTGTGTGTGTGTATATGTGTGTGTGCATGTTTGTGTGTGTGTGTATGTGTGCGTGTGTGTATGTGCTCGTGTGTGTGTATTTGTGAGTGTGTATGTGTTTGTGTGTGTGTTTGTATGTGTGTATGTGTTTGTGTGCGTATGTGTGTGTGTTAGTGTGTATGTATTTGTGAGTGTG
Organism: Tachysurus fulvidraco; assembly: GCF_022655615.1. Classification (NCBI taxonomy): domain Eukaryota; kingdom Metazoa; phylum Chordata; class Actinopteri; order Siluriformes; family Bagridae; genus Tachysurus; species Tachysurus fulvidraco. The sequence goes on along the minus strand of NC_062527.1, from coordinate 22,519,802 downwards.
TGTTTGTGTGTGTATGTGTGTGTATGTATGTGTGTGTGTGTGCGTGTGTGTGTATGTGTGTATCTGTTTGTGTGTGTGTGTGTGTGTGTGTGTGTGTGTGTGTATGTGTGTGTGTGTGTGTGCTGGTGACTGCTTTTCATTAATGACCTGTGCCTATGATCTTCGAGGCTTCCCTGAGCCTAATGACCCTTTTTTTTCTCTACTTTATATTATTGTACAGGACTAATTTCCCACACTACATTAGTCCAGGCTTGTTCATACAATCTGACTACAAGACATGATTCGGATGAGATCAAAAAAAGACAGCAAACACACAGCTGGTCCCAGGGGGACAAAGATGTCCTGAAGATGCTACTGCTGCCTACTGTGGCTTTGTATAGACATTTTATAGACTTTACCAATTCTTTATTTTCTACTTCAGAGGCCTCCTAAAGCAATATGTGTGTATGTTTATCAATATTTGGGTTTTACAGGGTTAATTTCTCTTCTCTTCTCCTTTTTCCTTCTTGTTCAAACCAATCCACTATTTCCCATTTCTTCCTTTCTCTTTTTACTTCTCCCCAGAATTCTATTCTTTCTTTCATCTTCTTACATTTTCCCTCATCAAATGTTCCACCTTCAGGCCACTGCAACTCTCCTTTTGTCCGTTCTTGCCTTTTTCCTGTGTACCTTTTAACATCCTTTTCAGCATCTTTGTGCTTTATTATTACAATTGCAGCTGGTGTGATTAGACTTTTACCCTTCTCCATCATGCACCTGTAAGGAATTCTCATCCGTCTCAATGAAACACACACGTGTCAGTCTTTCAAAGAGAAGTTCCAAAGTTTATTAGGAAAAGCAGAAATATATAGTCGTACAAGAAGAAAGAGGGTGTAGTGGGTGTGTGTTGGTATGTGTGTGTGTGTGTGTGTGTGTGTGTGTGTGTGTGTGTGTGTGTGTGTGTGTGTGTGTGTGTGTGTGCATCTGTGTTTATGTGACCTCTCAGTTACTCCAATGAAGTCAGATCTTATCAGGGAAGTGAACCTATACTTCCCTTACTTCCCATGGATGGTAACATAAAGAATGTTTATGGCAGGGCCATCTGTTGTAAGACTAATTATGGTAGGGACAAGAGTGTGTCTGTGTGTGTGTATGTGTCTGTGTCTGTGTGTGTGTGTGTGTGTGTGTGTGTGTGTGTGTGTGTGTGTGTGTGTGTGTGTGTGTGTGTGTGAAAGAACAATGTGCGCTATACAGAAAGTTTGCAACATTACCAGAAAAGATTGTTTCATACAATTATTCTCACAGCACCCTTGTCTCGCTCCTGTGGCTCTATCTCTTTAATAAGTAAAGTTACAATAATAATAAAGTTTTAGTAACTTTGATTGAACATTTATTTATTTATTTATTCATTCATTCATTCATTCATTCATTCATTCATTCATTCATTCATTCATTCATTCATCCATTCTTTCTATTAAACGTATTAAGCCATTCTTTCTAGTATGACTCTCAAGAAGATTTAATCTGTCCAATAAGGCAGATATTACAAAATCAAATTGTTAACATTAAATTAAACAAATTAAAAAATTCAAATTAAATTGAAAAAGTTAAAGTGTTGCCGTTGCTCAGCAATTAATTCTACCAACAGTTCCTCATCTTCATGGGTCTTTAATAAAATAAGCCTTTTGATCACCAGGGGTTTCTACTAGGACTCAATACTGGGCTCAGCGGTCGTGGCCTCCAGATCGCTTTTACTTTCTCATACCAATTATCACATGGAAAGAAACTTTCTAATGCCCACTGTTCATCAAAGCCTGTCTTTCTACACCACTTCTATCCTCGTACACTCATCAAAAAAATGTGTTCTTACTCCCATGGTTTCAATCTCCAGATCTGTCTCTTCTTCAATATCTGAACTCAACTGTTCATCACCCTTCAGTCTATACCTTCCATTCACTATGTAATATGTTGTGTTCTAACTTAAAAATGACCTGACCAGTAGAGGTCAATAGTGGTGTGTGTATGTGTTGATGCACTGATGAGGGAGTAGACGATTTGTATGTTGGAAGCAGCCCGAAGCTGTGCGTCTGTGACGTTGTTAATACGAGGAATTAAAGCTTAAAAGCGGAATGACGTTTCTGTTCTTGTATATAAAATACAACACATTAATTCTCCTTTCTCATTGTGCTCTCTCCATACAACCCTTTGTGTGTACAATGTCCTAATGTTCTAAATGTGTCGTGCAGTGTTGTGATGTAACGGAGTACAAATACGAAATACAAAAACTTCTGTACGTTACTGTACTTAAGTAGGAATTTCACGCATCTATACTTTACTTCGCTCTTTTTTTTTATTTCCTAGCTAAAATGTATATTTTACTCCGTTATATTTCCACTAAGCATCTTCGTTACTCGTTACTAAAAACTAAAATCAGAAGGATGCCATAAGGGAGATTAATCTGCTCCTAGACTAGATCGATTGCATTACGCACGTCAGAGAAACACAGGCGCGAAATGTCACTATCCTTGTTACCAGAGTTGTAGAACAAACAAAATATAAATGCAAACAAGCCATGCAATACTACACAAACATAATATATATTGATTTGGTCTTTGTCTTGTGGATATTATTTATTTATTTATTTTTATTAATGACTGCATCCATTGGACACACTGTTTGTAGAGAATGCACACATACATGAACTGATCTGATTCAAGACTGGCATCATTACATCATGCATAACATTTTGGTGTCCACTTTTACCATTTTGAATAATACCATAACGTTTGGCTTACTATGTAGTCATATAATAATAATAATGATTATAATATAATATATAATATAAAACTCTTTCTTTTAAATTCTTTCTTTTAAAATTCTTTTAAATTCTCACTGAGGGCTAAAACCCCTAAAGATAAAACCCTAGAACCGCCGCTGATCTTGTGCCTACTGAAGATCACTGAAATTTTAAAAAGTATTATATTAAATATTATTAATTTAATATAAAGTAATTTTTATATTAATTATTAATTAATAACTAATATTATTAATATATTATATTATATTCTAAAAGGTATTATATTATAATATAAGGTATAATATTCTACCAAAGTCTTTTTCTAGTATGATACTTGTACTTTTACTCCAGTATTGCTTTCTACTACTTTACACAACACTAATGTCGTGCTTACTTACCTCTTCTTCTTCTGGGACTTTCTACTTCATAAATCCCATAAAACATTTAATTGCCCACAATGCAATTCCTAACTCCCTGTCAATTTATCCAATCAATACACCCCTACAGCTGTAATCACTTCTATTACACACAACAATTCCTCCTGAATTCGGATTATGGAGTTAACGATATCTTGCAACTACTTTTGCTAAATCAAACATTAAACATCAAACCGAATCGTCATTCGGTTCAACAATTCACATATGCACATAAACAATTCCATACACATATACTCATTACCGTATACTCATTCTTGGTTGCCCCCAGCTCTACCATGCAGCCCTGTCTCACCTGACAGTGGTATCTAGGACTAACGTTTTCTCCACCTGCCCGTGCAGCCACGGTCTGTGAGTTTAACAGCACTCAGGCCCCATCACAACAAGTTATACCAAATATAAATAACAATATAAACCAAGTATAAAATAAAATAACACTTCTTCACTCATGAGACTTTTTCGCACATATACACACATACACAGTCATAGCAGGAACTGCCAAAAAAGGAACCACAAACCACTTACCCTTATCTACTTATGGGTTTGCTATTTCTAATCCAGCTCTTTTATTTCACCCTTAAAAGTTCTTGATTTCGAGGGCAGTTGTCCGCCTCCCTCACCAGGGCCACCCCTCTGCTGTCAGGCCACAGATTCACTATGACACAGACATTTGAACATAACAGGCGTCTGCTCACCTTGTGATTATGGCCGGCCTCTGTAGCCCTTCTGAGAGAGTGGTCCCGGTTCCGGACGCAGATCACGCTAACCCTAAATATGTCGGAACTCAGAGAGCCCGCCTCTGAATGGACATATCGCAGGGTGAACCGCACTTTTAGACTTTTAGCCGAATATTAACTATTTAAACTAAACTTTACTGATAACACTATAATTGATACAAATAAAACAATGAGAAGACTCTCCAGACCTGGATGAGAATGAGCAAACTTCTTTATTGCAGCCAATCAGCCAACACTTCCATTGAGCTCAAGGAAAAATTTGTAAGTCAAAAGCAATGAAATGAAAAAACCCAAGCAAGCATCCACCTGCAACCCAAAAAGTTCGAACACAAAAAAGCAAGCAAGCCAGCAAGCCAAGCCCCCTCCCCAGGAAATCTCCTCAATATATACCCTGGCACATCTAGGTGCCTTCTATACATTCAGGTAATTCCTCCTTATTTTGTAATTTACATGAGCTTTACATTTAAATTCCCCTTACTTTGCAGACTACACAATAAGACTTCCCCTTATTTCCCAGAAAAACAAGTCTGCCCTTTTTATTTTCCTGTTGTTTTTCCCGACTTACTTCCACATTGTTATTAAAAAACATGCTTCGTTGTTAAAAATGTGCTCCATTTTTAACGACGGGGTTATTTGCCACTCAATATAACACAGACGTCTTGTGGATTAATCCTCTTTTACAGCTACAATGAGAAAGTTATAAAAAATAGTTATAAAAAAGTAAGTTATAAAAAATACTAAAGAATAGTAACTAGTTACAGTTACTGGTTACTTCATTCAAAAAGTAACTCAATTACGTTATTGATTACTTACACCAAAAAGTAACGCGTTACTGTTAAAAGTAACTTGTTAGTTACTTTTTTAAAGAACGTTCTTTAATGTTCCCATTAATGCCCTTTTATGCGTTATTGTCTAGACCAGGGGTCGGCAACCTTAAACACTCAAAGAGCCATTTGGACCCTTAAACACAGGGAGCCACAAAACCCTTTTGACATCTAAAATGAAGATAACACTGCATATATCGTTTTTTACCTTCATGGAAAGTATAGAAAAAACTGTAGTATGTTGCATTTATGAAATCAATGAACTACTACCGAGTAAACGCAATTTTATTTCTGCAGGCAAACAAAAATATTTTGGACATTTTGAACTAAACTTAACAAAAGAGACGCTGGGTTGAAGGTTACTTTCAAATAAAATGTTCAATGTATAATTGAATCCGCTTCGTATTGATGACCAGGGCTCTCAAGTTTTGAAGACAGGCAAGCGTGACATTTCCTACCCGCCCGCAACCCCATTTTTTTTTCATTGGTTGTTGCGTTAAATCTTACCCAGATAGTGCCATTTTCTGATTGGCTGATAAGTGTCAGGCTTGACTAAGAACTAAGTTCCATAGTGACAGCGGCGCAGACTGATACATTTTGGGCGCTGCGGCTTATTAAATATATGATAAATAGTCAAAATGTTTTTCTGCGTGAGAAATACGATGGTGTGGCGGAAGAGCGTGAGAAAAGACCGAAATGCGTGACTGTCACTCTCAATGCGTGACACTTGACTGTCCTGCATGACATCAAAACTTTAACTTGCCGGCTGCAGCAAACCAAAAATGTGTCTGCTTCTGTGTGTCGGATTTCGCAGTTGGCAGTTATGACGCATATTTTGAGCGACAAAATAATTAAACACGGTTTATTTTAATGTTACAAGAGAATCTAACTAAACTAGCATCCAACTAACTAAAATAAAATACATTTAAATTAAATATTTATTTTCCAAATCTACAGGGAGCCGCAGCAGAGGGATGAAAGAGCCACTTGCGGCTCCGGAGCCGCGGGTTGCCGACCCTGGTCTAGACAAACACAAAACCAGACATCCCAAGTATCCCGGATGTTCCGGGAGTCTCCCGCATATTGATAGCGGCTCCCTGATGCCCGCAAATTAGTTACAATCTCAATGTCTATACTGTATATGATTTCTACTGATTATATAATTGATTGATTATATGTTATCTTTATGACTTTGAATTATGATAATAGCTCTTGATTATACTGGTTATGTTGTATTGCTGTTTTTGCTAAGCCTTTGCTGTTATAACGTTGCTTTGTATATAAGTGGAGTTCTATGTTGACTCCTTAAGCTTACTAAACCTATGAGCTGAACTTTGTTATGATCCTCAGTCTGTCACTTTCCAGACTGGGCTTGCTCATGCATATTTTAAGCCTTAGTTTCTGTAGTTCCACTAAAGGTCAGGTTCCCTTTAGACCCTCGATCTCAGAGTCAGCAGGTCCGTCCAGCTGGTCGCCCGATTCAGCTGTCTCGCTCTACTCCCTACATAAGGCCTGTTTCAGCTGAACTCCCGACTTTCACTTCCTCACACATTGTTGATCAGAGAGCTCAGACTGACTAATAGCACTGATAGCACTGAGTCTGGTTACTTTTACTAAGTTTATGATTACAATAAACTTCTTTTCTTGTTTACACTTTGACTCAGGTGTGGTTATTTAGGTGTTAGTCATATATATTACCTTAAAACTATTCCTAACATCTGGGGCCTACATCCTCGCCTACATATGACTTATGACACCAATTGTAATATTTTGTGAGGCTTAATACTTTACTTTGGTTATAGTATTGTAAGGAATAATACTTTAATTATTTTTACTAAGATTTTTCACAACATTATTCCTCCTTTTCTATCATTGGCTGCTCACAAACTTCATGTACTCGTAATTTCCGTTAACTCCAGATGGTCTTTATTTTTATTACCTCATACATATCCTCGTATATCCTCATCTAGAAGTTCATGATCTTTTATATCAGTTCCATTTATCTTTCTGGTTCATTGACTATATGCTCCATATCTTTGTTGACCTGTCTTCCGACTGCTGTTGAGACTCCCATTTCTATTATGGGATGTGGTAGCTCAGTGATTGAGGTGTTGGGCTACTGACCGGAAGGTCATGGGTTCAAACCCCAGGCCACCAAGCTGCCACTGCTGGGCCCCTGAGCAAGGCCCTTAACCCTCAGTTGCTAAGTTGTAAGTCACTCTGGATAAGGGTGTCTGTTAAATGTCATAAATGTAAATGTAAATATTACACAGGAGACACAAACTGTGTGTGAGGGTGTGTTTCTATGTTTTCCTTTGTAGAAGACCGTCGCCACCCTACATTGGCCCAGGCTAGCTCCGGCAATCTGACTACAAGTTTAAACAACAACTCACAAGTTAAAATTTAAAGAAGAAATGATCAGCCAAACTCACGAAGACTGGATTCAGTTGAGGTAGGTTTATTGACAGTCGTACAGACAGCAATCAACCAGCTGGGACCAGGGGTACAAGTTTGTCTAGTAGACGAGACCTGCACCAGGGATACAAGTTCGCTCAGTAGACGGGATTCTGACATGCCCCCCTCTTCGCCATACCCCCCCTGCTATCCAATCATAAATCGCTTACGCACGCACTTTCCGCATGCTCGGGAATTTCCCATTGTCTTGAAAAAATGACCCTTTTAGCCCAGATGTTGGGTAAACATTTGCCTCTGCATTAGGCCCCATAAATTCCCATTATCTTTCCCCTGGGGGATCCCATTTCCACAGGACTTGGGCCACGTCGTCCGGGCATAAAACTTATGAGTTGGGTCCTATGTGTGTTTAGAGACTTCATTCCCTTTCGTGAGGTTCTTCTTTAACAGACTCAACTTAACGCGACTTCACATGGGTATGTATTGGATCTCCTCAGGTTTTTGTTTATCAACATTGTTTCTTCTGTATGACTTAAAACCAGTTCTTTACTATTCTGTCTCTTTGGATACAGTGTGCAGTAGTCATTGGTTGATTTATTACCCTGGTGGCCGGAGTGAGCATGTGTTTACAGAAGTTCTCGTGTTTCATAGCTTTGATCTCTACTTGGGTTGCAAATCTTCTGGACAAGACTGAACTTTCGACACCGTCTTCTACTGCTGATCTACTGAGGTCATTACTTAGTACCTCCGGAACATGGAGAGTCGTGGTCGACCCAGTGACTCATCCGCTTTTCGGAGAATAAATGTTTCAACCCAGACTGCTACAGTCGCCACTTATTCAACCCAAACTCCTCCAGCCTACAAGCACACCACAAGCTACTCAAACTACGTGGCGTGTTAACAAAAAGACTCAATATCCGCCTTGTTTTGCTGTCAAACCATTTTACATTAAGAAGTGACTCTTTCCTTTTGATGTTGTATCTCATTATTAAAGCCTTTATATTAAACTTCTTTTCCCTACATCCTGTACATGTACATGTCTTGTTCTGCCTCACTGTGTGTGTGTGTGTGTGGGGGGGGGGGGGGGGTTGCTGAGTGTTTTATTTATGACCTCTAATGGTCTCTGTCTAGGATTCCTTTGCTTCTTATGGCCCTAATGGCCTGTGTGCGTGTTTACATTGGACACTCAATGTATGGTCTCCTCTCCCCCTCTCATGTGCATGGTTTCCCTAGTTGGGGTATAAGTTGAACCTTCTATGCATTAAAATTTCCCACAACCAGACTCAGTGAGGAAGGTTAATAAGCCGTCACAAAGACAGCAAACAAACCAGCAACTTTGTCCAGTAGATGTCACTGCATCGAAATTCTCCGTTCTCTTTAATTTTCTGTCATCATGCCGTAGCCCTTATAACTAATCTAGTAATGTATGTGCAGTGCTTCTTACTTCCTGTTCTTAATTCATTTATCTCATATACAGAGTGTGTGTGTGTGTATGGAGCTCCATGAACTCTTATTAAGATGAATCTGTGTTTTTCAGCCTCTGCTTCTTTGTGCCTTGCGTGATGTCTGGATGAAGTCAGCACTCCTCTTCCTCCATCTGTTGCTGGCCCTCTCACTGAAAGCTTTATTCTTTACACTAAAGATTTGGCGAGTTAATGATTCTTCTGCTGTTGAAAGGGTTAATGTCTGTACCTGAGCTTCTACTTTACTTAGTAACTTTTGGTAAACAAACTCCTTCCTTCTCATCCTCTCATCCTCATCCACAAGTATACAAGCTACTCGAGCTCCATGGTGTGTTAACAAAAGGACTCAACTCCACTGAGATGAGGCTGACTCTATGAAAATCCTGAGACATCTACAGATCTACCAGCTCCAGTTGGACTCTATAATACCAAGAGGAGATCTGAACTCCATGTGATCTTTACACCAATTCAACATTTGTTTGACTGTATATTTATAATCTCACCCCCAGTGTCACCCATATGAGGATGAGGTTCCCCTTTGAGTCCGGTTCCTCTCAAGGTTTCTTCCTTTACCAATTTAAGGGAGTATTTCCTTGCCACTGCTGCCTGAGTCACCTCAGACTTGCTCATAGGGGGACAAATACATACATACATACATACATACATACACACATACATACATACACACTGTGAACTATATATATATATATATATCTTAATTTTTACTATATTAATTCTTTTTTCTCCTTATGTTTACCTTCTGTTCTATGTTTATGTTCTGTAAAGCTGCTTTGAGACGAAGCCCATCGTAAAAAGCGCTATACAAATAAACTTGAATTGAATTGATTCTCAGTATTAGACTTACTCCCGTGTGTGTGTGTGTGTGTGTGTGTGTGTGTGTGTGTGTGTGTGTGTGTGTGTGTGTGTGTATGTTTGTGTGTGCATGTGTGCGTGTATGTTTGTGTGTGTGTGTGTGTGTGTGTGTGTGTGTGTGTGTGTGTGTGTGTGTGTGTGTGTGTGTGTGTGTGTGTGTGAGTATGTTTGTGTGTGTGTGTGTGAGGGTGTGTTTCTATGTTTTCCTTACATGTGTGTCCCTCTGGGGCATCTGCATACTAATAGACTTAACACATTTCTTCTTACTGAAAACAATGAATCAGACATTTTATCTGATCTGAACCATCTGACATGAAGTAGCCTCAGTAACCAAAGTCTGGCTAAAGACACCAACCTTCTGAACAGCAGAAGAATCAGTAAGTAGACAATAACTGTCCAAATCTTTACTGTAAAGAGTAAAGATTTCAGTGATGTGGGAAATTTTTGATAAAAAATATGAAGTAAGGGAAAAGTGAAGGAGAGACTTAGGTATGAGGTCGTTAAACATAATAAGGTATCTAACCAGATGTTAGTTACTCAAGTACACAAGCTACTCGAGCTCCATGGTGTGTTAACTAAAGGACTCAACATCCTGAGTGTATGTGTGTGTGTGTGTGTGTGTGTGTGTGTGTGTGTGTGTGTGTGTGTGTGTGTACAAAAGCTACTTGAGCTCCATGGTGTGTTAACTAAAGGACTCAACATCCTGAGTGTATGAGTGTGTGTGTGTGTGTGTGTGTGTGTGTGTGTGTGTGTGTGTGTGTGTACAAAAGCTACTCGAGCTCCATGGTGTGTTAACTAAAGGACTCAACATCCTGAGTGTATGAGTGTGTGTGTGTGTGTGTGTGTGTGTGTGTGTGTGTGTGTGTGTGTGTGTGTGTGTGTACAAAAGCTACTCGAGCTCCATGGTGTGTTAACTAAAGGACTCAACATCCTGAGCAATGTATTTTAAACCTTATTATATAAAGAAGAAATGATTTAGACACATTTTCTTTATTAAAGTTGCTGCTCAGTATTGAGCCTTATTTCTGTGTGTGTGTGTGTGTGTGTGTATGTGTGTGTGTGTATGAGTGTGTGTGTATGTGTGTGTGTATGGGTGTCTGTGTGTGTGAGTCTGTATGTGTATGCGTGTGTGTGTGTACGTGTACTTGCACGTGTGTGTATGTGTGTGTGTGAGTCTGTATGTGTATGCGTGTGTGTGTACGTGTACGTGCACGTGTGTGTGTGTGTGAGTCTGTATGTGTATGCGTGTGTGTGTACGTGTACTTGCACGTGTGTGTATGTGTGTGTGTGTGAGTCTGTATGTGTATGCGTGTGTGTGTACGTGTACGTGCACGTGTGTGTGTGTGTGTGTGTGAGTGTGTATGTGTATCTGTATGTGTGTGTGTGTGTACAGTATGTGTTCGTGTATGTGTGTGTGTTTTTGTGGCATCTCCATACTGATAACTGACATATCTTATTAATGGTGAACTCCTACATACCCTAACCCTCTCCTTCACCTTATCTAACTTCATGGTTTATTATCATGTGACAGAAACAGTGACAGAACCAAACAGGAACCAAACAGGAAGCAGCATCTCACCCACAGACCTCTGTATGATCCGTAGCTACACTGAAACCTCAGACACTGACAGATTTACTCAGGAAGAAGTAAAACAACTAATTATAAGTACACAGAAGTTTCTAGAGAACAAATCACTAATGTTAGAGTCCCGTTACACCTCGATGCAGCTGAATAACAGAGTCTCTAATACACAGAATATTGGACAGCTCAGTGCTATAATTTAATGTATAAAACAGAAGATGTATTAACAGCAAAGCGACTGTATTGGTCTTTAATTTACTGTCATGATTCATGTGTGTATTCAGTGGCTTGAGGTTTTGAGTAAGGGAGAAGTGTGTTCATTTAACATGAAGAGAGAGAATAAAGAACGACTCTACAGCAACTCTGACGTAAGTAAGAACATGAAAACAGTAAGAAATCGCTTTAGAATACAACACCTGAAATCACAATGAGTGTAATTTTGCACATGGTGCAGTGTTTATTACGCAGGTGTTGGACCTCTGTGGACACGTCACAGACTGAATCTCAGACATTATCTTCAGCAATAAGACCACAGACAACATGAAGCATCAGTGGTGATGCACTAAAGTGTCCAGTTCCCTGTGGAGATCCAACACGTGCTACAAAGTGCCTCCTTCTTTTATTTTTCACCCCTTATCTGTAAAACCATCCTTCTTCTCTAATAGTTTCTGATTTTCTTAAATAATCATATAATATTTCTCAATCTTTTTTTTTCTCTTTCCTAAATATAAAAACCGTGTTTCCTCTTAAACGTTAGTTATTTTTAATATGAGTAAACTTGGCTTTTCCTCTCTCCAAGTTCTCATACTGAGTTTCATTTCCCCGCTCATGCAGAACATCCAGAATGCACATCTGTACACCACATCCGCACCTGCACATCTGTACACCACATCCGCACCTGCACATCTGTACACAACATCCACACCTGCACATCTGTACACAACATCCACACCTGCACATCTGTACACAACATCCGCACCTGCACATCTGTACACAACATCCACACCTGCACATCTGTACACAACATCCACACCTGCACATCTGTAACAACATCCTCACCTGCACATCTGTACACAACATCCGCACCTACACATCTGTACACAACATCCACACCTGCACATCTGTACACAGGCACTTGACAAATTGAGGTGAAACAGTATTTTTTTATGTGACAAACAAAATATATATTTGACAAACAAAATAAATATTTTTCAAAACCAAATATATGAAATTATAATGTTCAACGGCTGAAGTTGGTGTCACTGTTACTGTTTTATAGAATTTCCCCTTCTTTATGCTATTTTCTAAGCCTTTTTCTCAGCAACAGACGTAAAATGTCCTGCGGTGTGACACCACACTACAGTAAAGAGAAAATATACAGATATTACTGATTTCAACTGCAAATCACATACGTTAAAGTTCAAGAAGCCTTTTCTAAAAATCATCATTGAAATTCAACACAACTGTTTTTCAGTCCCACTCCTTACTTGCACCTTCACATAGAAATATTTCGTAAAATGAGAAAAAGTCTTACTGCTCTGTTTATTTATTTTTTTTGTGATAGTTAAATTATGCAGTGCTTCGAAAGCTACATCATGATAAAAATCAAATTAACTTAATTAAGGCATTTAGTTGCATTTAAAGTGATGTCACACCACATGACTTCCATGTCACGCCGCAGGACGGCATTTATGTTACAAAATTTTGCTTGTCGTAGATATTCCTGTATATTGTTTTTGTATGTAAAAACCTTTTTTTTTAAGTTGATATTTGTAAAATAATGGCAAAGATCTTATGAATTATTCCGAATGTTGCTGGTTTATTTTATAGCTGCTTATATTTCATGTCTCATTTATGTTACAGTCACACCGCAGGACATTTGGCAGAAAAGCCTTTAAATAAACAGGAACAAAAAATATTGTTTCATCCAAAAGTAACATTACAACATAAAATACAGTAACTTGCTTCATTTACATATGATTGTTGTAAGAAAAAAACATATTTTAGTGAGTATTTATACTATGTTACATTACAGTTTTTTTCCAGTTGCTAACAAGCATTGTTCAATACTGAAACCACATTTTCAAAACCCTTCACACAGTCTGCATTACCGGCGTGAATGTTGGCCAAACAGTTAATCTCACCTACAAAACTCACTCAGACCAACAAACACTGGCAACAATTCTCATTCACAATTCTCATTCAGAAAACTTCTCATTTCATTCACAACACACTGACCTAAACAACAGGAAGCATTACATAACTGATGAACTTTTCTTTTCAATGATTTTCCACATAAATCGGTTCTTCATATAGAAAACTGTAACACAATCTCACTTTATTGAAAGCATTTGTAACACGAATGAATCAGAAATTAATCAAAATTTAATTTTTTTTATATGAATATAGTGCTTGAAAATTATAACCAAAAGGTGAAAAAAGAGGGAAAAATACTCCAGGGCTGCAATGATAATAAAAAAAGGATAAATAAAATACATTCTACACATTACTGTAACATGTGTAGTTGTTCATTATAGTACATTACAGTTCTAGTCTGCTCTCTCTCTTGCATTTGGCCACAAGTTCTCGTCGACATCACCTTCCACCTCCACGCAGATAAAAACTCCTCTATGGGGTTTGAGAAAGGGGAGTATGGAGGCAGGTATAATACTGACATCCTGGGATGTGACACAAACCACTCTGTGGCTGCAGCAGAGTGATTGAATGCCACATTATCCCACATAACAATGAAGGAAGGAGAGTTTGATGCCCTTTGGCTTCTCTCCTCAGCTGGCACAAGTGGAATATGTAGGTCATTTAGAAATGAAATAGTCACTCTCTGTTTCATTACATTTCTTCCCCTGTGTCGTGTTTTTGCCAGGTTTAATCCAGCTTCATCCACAAAGATAAAAGTATGTGGAGTTTGGGGCAAGTCGTGGCCTAATGGTTACAGAGCCTGACTCGTAGCCAGGGAGCTGTTGGGGGGTTCAGTGCCTTGCTCAAGGGTCACCGTACTTTGCCGTATGTCATGTC
>NC_062527.1:22088168-22118168 GCF_022655615.1 Tachysurus fulvidraco | reverse complement strand
AGGTACTTTATTATTCACTGAGCTTTTTTTTTTTTTTTTTTTAAATCCTCTCTTTTTTTCATGTTTATCATCAGCTCACAAACGATCGAGTGCATTTTAATCAGATGTGATTATTTCATTAGGGTTTTAAATCAGTACACGACTATAATAACTTATTTACTATTTATAAATAAGACTATAAATGTGTAAGATGTGATGTTTCCCCTGTATAAAGAGTCACAATAGTGCAACATAAATAAGACTATAATTATAACTATAATATAAATATAATAATATACTTCACTATAAACTCACCTTCACAAACAGCTCAATTTCCGGCTGATTCGCGTCGCTCATTTTAGTTCTTTTTAATCGAACCTAATGCTTTAAATCCAACAGACAAAACCAAAATCTTGATACTTTAAAATACTTTAAAATAATAATAAAAACAATTTTAGTTGCAAAAATGGAAAAATTTCTCCACCGATCCGAATCGACTTCCGGTGTGAAATAACGTTAGAGAATCGGTGTAAAAGTCCAAACAGCGCCAGAGATCCGTGTGAAAGTGAAGTAAACCGTCAGCACTGCACACACCGGGACCCGTTAGACTATATTACACTTTATTGGAGACAGTTTTAGGCTCATGTACACAGACTCAACCCACTTCCTTTCAGCTTCATTTCTATGGGTGACCGCAAAGCGGGTTAGCCGTGTATGCTAGCGCACGCAGCACGTCAGTGCGACCGCCATATTGGAAAGGTCTATGTTTAACGGCAGCCCAGTGAAGGTCCAATATACAGTCAACGATTTTATCTTTAAACAAGACAAAATGTTCACAAAATAACCCCCCCCCCGCTCTGTCTCTAACAAAACACACGCAGACACGCAGACACACACACACACACACACAGAGAGAGACAGGCACGCAGACACACACACACACACACACACACACACACACACACACACACACACACACACACACACACACACACACACACACACACACACACACACACACACACACACATTGTGAAGAGAATTTAAGGGATTAAACAGATGTGTAGCTTTAAGTAAACCACCATCAGTGCATGCAGTGATGCAACCATCATTCCTAGGGCCAGGTTCAACATCGCTATGAGCCCAAAAAGCTGATGATCTCTGATCAGTGGATTTTTGCTTCCATGATGGGATGGATTGATCCCAGATGATGCCAGGATTCAAACTGTAAAGGAGTAGTTGAGGGAGAACGAGACATTATTTTCACACATAGATTGGCCATAGACCACAGAGTCCCGACCTGGAGACGACTTTACGCAGCAGTCCGAATCCCATCATCATTACAAGGCCATGCAATTCATGATGGAAATAAATGTTGAGACTTTGCATTAGTTTTCATCAAAACTGTCATAGAATATACCGCTAACACATCTATATTTGTGTTATATACTCAAATCTATGCTCTATCACTTTACTTTTCTCCTCGCCACCATCTTAAAAACATGTAAATGATGTGCTTACTAATTAGTCTTTGTGTGATTTGAGAAGCAGCTGTAATTTAATTGTGCTGTAATACAGTAAAATGTAACTTAGAGTTAATGGCGCCTCCTTGTGGAGCAACCAGTTAAACGTTACAGCAGATTACATGACGTCATGTGGTTAAGTGATGGTGGCATACGTAATGAACTGGGCGTGGTCACACGGCTGTGTTCAGGTTAAGGTCTATAATGTGTTACACCATAACAGACACTAGATGGAGACATTGTCTCGTATTAATGCACTGCGGTGCACGTGTTCATGCTTAATGAGTATTTCTGTGTTTTATACAGTGGTTATGCCGAGTGTCACAAAGTTTATGTTGTGTTTACACTGTACATTTACTGTGTGTGTGTGTGTGTGTGTGTGTGTGTGTGTGTGTGTGTGTGTGTGTGTGTGTGTGTTTACTGTTTGTGTGTTTACACTGCACATTTACTGTGTGTGTGTGTGTGTGTGTGTGTGTGTGTGTGTTTACTGTTTGTGTGTTTACACTGCACATTTACTGTGTGTGTGTGTGTTTACTGTTTGTGTGTTTACACTGCACATTTACTGTGTGTGTTTATGCCAAGTGTTTACCGTGTATGTGTGTCTGTGTTTATGCCGAGTGTTTACCGTGTGTGTGTGTCTGTGTTTATGCCGAGTGTTTACCATGTGTGTTTATGCCGAGTGTTTACCGTGTGTGTGTGTCTGTGTTTATGCCGAGTGTTTACCGTGTGTGTGTGTCTGTGTTTATGCCGAGTGTTTACCATGTGTGTTTATGCCGAGTGTTTACCGTGTGTGTTTATGCCGAGTGTTTATGCCAAGTGTTTACCGTGTGTGTGTCTGTGTTTATGCGGAGTGTTTACCGTGTGTGTGTCTGTGTTTATGCCGAGTGTTTACCATGTGTGTGTCTGTGTTTATGCCGAGTGTTTACCGTGTGTGTGTCTGTGTTTATGCCGAGTGTTTACCGTGTGTGTTTATGCCGAGTGTTTACCGTGTGTGTGTCTGTGTTTATGCCGAGTGTTTACCGTGTGTGTCTGTGTTTATGCCGAGTGTTTACCGTGTGTGTGTGTCTGTGTTTATGCCGAGTGTTTACCGTGTATGTGTGTGTGTCTGTGTTTATGCCGAGTGTTTACCGTGTATGTGTGTGTGTCTGTGTTTATGCCGAGTGTTTACCGTGTGTGTGTGTGTGTGTCTGTGTTTATGCCGAGTGTTTACCGTGTGTGTGTGTCTGTGTTTATGCCGAGTGTTTACCGTGTATGTGTGTGTGTGTTTATGCCGAGTGTTTGCCGTGTGTGTATGTCTGTGTTTAGGCCGAGTGTTTACCGTGTCTGTGTGTTTATGCCGAGTGTTTACCGTGTGTGTGTGTCTGTGTTTATGCCGAGTGTTTACCGTGTGTGTGTGTCTGTGTTTATGCCGAGTGTTTACCGTGTGTGTGTGTCTGTGTTTATGCCGAGTGTTTACCGTGTGTGTGTGTCTGTGTTTATGCCGAGTGTTTACCGTGTGTGTGTGTCTGTGTTTATGCCGAGTGTTTACCGTGTGTGTGTGTCTGTGTTTATGCCGAGTGTTTACCGTGTGTGTGTGTCTGTGTTTATGCCGAGTGTTTACCGTGTGTGTGTGTCTGTGTTTATGCCGAGTGTTTACCGTGTGTGTGTGTCTGTGTTTATGCCGAGTGTTTACCATGTGTGTGTGTGTGTCTCTGTGTTTATGCCGAGTGTTTACCGTGTGTGTGTCTGTGTTTATGCCGAGTGTTTACCGTGTGTGTGTCTGTGTTTATGCCGAGTGTTTACCGTGTGTGTGTGTCTGTGTTTATGCCGAGTGTTTACCGTGTGTGTGTCTGTGTTTATGCCGAGTGTTTACCGTGTGTGTGTGTGTCTGTGTTTATGCCGAGTGTTTACCGTGTATGTGTGTGTGTGTGTGTCTGTGTTTATGCCGAGTGTTTATGCCAAAGTGAGTCCGGGTGTGGCTCCTCACAGGGTGTGGTGGAACAGTATAATACAGAGGCATACTGTTCATGGTGTGTGTTCTCCATATTGTATACAAGTGTGGCTTCTATCCCCCCCCCCCCCCACACTCTTTTTTGCTCTATCTCTGTATCGCTGTTTTATTTTTTTGCTTTCCCATCTTGTCACTTTCTAACAATGTTTTAATTAGTATTAGTTCAGTGTCCTTTTAACCCAAGTACAGATATAACGCTCATTAAACAGCACGATACACACATGACTCAGTTTGAGCAACACTAAATGTTAAATCTTAATCCTCTCTTTCCATGGTAATAGCTTTGTTATTTTTCTCTCCATAATTACATGCTCTGATGTAACAGGCCGAACCACACATCTGTTTAAAGACTGAGTCATTTTCCATGCTGAGCAGAAAACCACTCTGTTACACTGAGTAAAAAACACGCAGTCAGGTAACAAATCTCGTGTGATGTGACATAAAAATGCTTTAATGTATGAATGAAAATCGTCCATGTCTCTCCATTTTCCCCAGCTTTTGTGTGGTTCTGCCACACCCACCCCTTTTCTGTGCTTGTATTCGTGAACACATTGTACGGACTTGTTTAGACAGCAGACAACTCGTTTATACGATTTCTAATAACGATACATAGATTGTAAAATGCTATTTATAATTAAAGTGAAGTGTGTTTAAAAATGTTGACCTCCTTGAAGCTTTGCTGTGAGGTGGGTTCCCAGACTCAGTTAGGGGGGGAAGGTGTGGCCTAATGGTTAGAGAGTCTGAGTAATAACCCTAAGGTTGTGGGTTCGAGTCTCGGGCCGGCCACGACTGAGGTGCCCCTGAGCAAGGCACCGAACCTCCACAACTGCTCCCCGGGCGCCGCAGCATAAATGGCAGCCCACTGCTCCGGGTGTGTGTTCACGGTGTGTGTGTGTGTGTTCACTGCTGTGTGTGTGTGCGCACTTTGGATGGGTTAAATACAGAGAACGAATTCTGAGTATGAATCACCGTACTTAGCCGTACGTCACGTCATAAGTGTAATAAAGTAAAGATAGCTCTGCTTAACAGTGACATATGATTGTATAAGAGGTAATGATTTCAAACTGATTGTATTAATGGCTAAAGAACAGACCTCTTCATACACTCATGGATACTGATACTCATAATTTGTGTGCAGTATCCGTAGGCTCTTACGGTGTTTAACTCAACAAGGATCTCTGCTTTTACTGCTCTCTCCTGTCCAAAGTCTCTTCTGCATCAGTTGCGTTCTTCCAGAAAAGGTGGACACTTCTGCACAAGATCCTTATAATCCTTGTGATCCTTGTACTTCCCTCCTGGCTCTTCCTGCACCATCCTTTCTGCCTGCTGAAGACTTTGCCACCTTTTATGATGAGAAGATCTGCCTGGCGTTCACTTACTCCTCAACTACACCTACAATCATGGGCGTCAGACAGGACCCACCCACTTTTTATTTGCTTCCGATGCTCATGCCTACAATACACACTTAGGATCCCCCTTCTTGGTCAACTGCCTTTATTAAAGTCTGGCAACCTTTGAAATTCTTATGAGTTTAAGGACGGGATTAAAGTATCTGATTAGACGATCTCAAAGCTCTGGAGGTATTTTGGAGACAGATGAGCTAACAGCTACAACACTGTGCCAAGCCATGATTAAAAACAAGTAACAAATCTCTGTTCTGTACCTAATTGGCAGCTAGTGAAGTTTTTGGCAGCTGCGTTTTGGACCAGATGAAGCTGGAACAGTGGCATTTTAAGATCAATTTTTGAAGATCAACAAATATAACTACCTGTAAAGTCATCACCAAGATCAATAGAAGACAAATAATTTAAAGGAAGCCTCAATAAGGAGTAAAAGACCAGGGTGAGAACATATCAGTGTTTTTGTGCTACACTGACTTTGGGTTGCATGGATGAATAAAGAACCACTCACATTAAGGACGTAAGGATAATATTCATCCTTCTGTTGTGCATAATGTTTTCCTATATCCTTCTCAAATAACTTTCATGCTATATAAATGAGATAAATGTAACTCTGTGACATCTGAAGAGACTTAATATGTAGATATTATACCAAAAAAACAACAATTGGTGAGCCAGCCAGGAGGTTAAAAGGTTTTTACAGTAAAACTGATTTATTATGGAATGGTCACATTTTAATTTTTTAAAAAGTGCCCAAGACTTAAGCTTAGTTTATAATACACATTTTGATGGAAAAGAGTGTAATATTGAAAATGGTAGAAATGTGGTAATATAGCTTATACATTTTCCCAATTATACACATTATTATAACATTATAAAGAAACTAGTACAATCATGTTTAAAGCACAGCTTTCATACTTCAGAGGTGAGTTTTAAAGACATCTTTTCACCTCATCATAGTACTTTCTCTCCAGAAATATCTTCATATTTAATATTTAAATGTAAACTCTATAAAGTAAATAGAAAAAGTTTTCTTTTTCTATTGTTTGATTTAAAAAAAAAAAATCCTTCCATTGTTTTTGGGCATAGATTAGAAACCCATTATTTTGACATTGTAAAAGTGGATTTATTATCTTAAGATTATTGTAACACGGTGGTACAATTAACTCAAAAAAGATCTTGAAGTGTTAATTGTTTGAAACAGCCATGTTATCACAGTAAGAGTAATGAGATTATGAATGAGTCAGATTACAACAGTCAGTAGACAGACTGACCCCAGACACAGGCTAGCAGGGCGGTGCTCAGAACTGCAGTGATGGAGACTTGGACGTAGGAGGCACCACTCTGAAGGGTGTTGCATTTGTCTGTGTTACAGCAGGTCTGGGCGACGTTGTATGTCGCACCCAGGATGGTGCCATTGGTAGTGACATTACACTGAGCCGACTCCAAGCAGTTCAGAGAGGTAAAACCCACGAAGAAAGAGATGCTCGGGAAACCTGAGAGGAAGAAACAAGAATCGAAAGCTTAGATATATCATACAACCACTAAACCTTTTACACGATTACCTAACGCTAGAATTCGCACTACGATACCAATGAAAGAAATGAAAGACGAGCAAAATTAAAGACAAGCAAGACAGAGATGACGTTTTTATCAGGCATATGCAGCCTTTTTGTGTTTAAAAAAACAGATTTGCTGAAACGACACACTTTTATTTTGAAAATTCTACCTCGGATTCTAAAGTCAAAAATTTGCTTTCATGGATACATTAAAAACAAGCAGAAATCTAAATTCCTGTATCATCCATGAGGTTCCAGCATGTAAAATCAACCGTTTCTATCTGGAACATTTGGTCAGTCTGTAGGTCCCGGTGTGGGACAGGTGGAGGTAAGTGCAGAGTGTCCTGTAAGTGGTAATGATGATTAATTAGTTGGTGAGACTCACTGGCTTTTGATGTGGTGCACACAGATGTGTTGGTGGTACAGGTAGTGGTCGAGGGGCTCAGGCAGATTCCAACCAGACCCACTGGACATGTATTACAGGTCAGAGACTCCGCTAGAGAGAGAGAGAGAGAGAGAGAGAGAGAGAGAGAGAGAGAGAGAGAGAGAGAGAGATATTTCAAATATTCTATTCACGTATGAGCTACATTATGTTCTTCTTGTTATCTTAGTTTTTTAATTGCTTTGTTTTCTTGGTTTAAGTAATTTATTTTGTTTATTATTAAGAAACTATCCATCCATGTGTATGTATATAAAGACAGTGTTGTTGAAACCTGCTCTATACACACACACACACACACACACACACACACACACACACACACACACACACACACAAGAATTGTTATAAAACATATCATTGTATCCTGCTTTTATAGATTCATGAAATCTTTGCAGTTAATTAGATATTACTGATAAATTCTAAATGCATAAATAAATGTAAAATAAATAAAAACGTATATATTAAAATATCTGTACGTATTATTTTTTAATCGGACGTATTATTAGTTATTTTTATTTTATGACCTATTCGTCATTATCGAAAAATCGTCTTTATCAGTCTGTAAAAATGTTATGTAAGATGTAAAATGATATAAAATGCAATACGTGAGATTTGTGAGTGGACTCACCGAGAGCGAAGAGTCCGATCACTGCGACGATTCCCAAAAGCACGTACTTCATCCTGGAACTTGGAGTGTAACAAACACAAACTCAAAAGACTGTCCTAAAAGATGTGTCCTCACAGGCGTTCCTCACAAATGACATCCGTGTGAAAGCTGTGGACATTTATATGCTGGCCAGAGGATGGGGTGTGGCAACACATTGTGTTTTCAATACAGGTGATGCATGAGGGACAGAAATGTGGTTCGGCAGCCCAAAGCAGGTTGTTAGTCATGTCGCAATGATACACAGTGAAACCAGGCAGAAGAGATAAACACTGTAAACCAAACAAAGACCATGCTAATTAAAACAGCAGTAAAGAAAATACACCGACTCAAAGCTATCGAACACCTTCTGAAAGCCTTTTATTACTGCAATTATCGTATTAATGTAGACGAATATTATTTTGTCCGGGTATCAGAGATGTTGCTTATGGGGAGGAGTGAAACTGTGGTAGAAACGACATTATTTACATTATTTACTGTCCAGTGTCACCTAAATGAGGATACGGATGAGGATGAACCTAAATGAGGATGAGGTTCACTTCCGAGTCTGGTTCCTCTCAAGGTTTCTTTCTCTTTTCATTTCAGGGAGTTTTTTCCTCATCACCATCACCATCACCTCAGGCCTGATCATTAGAGATATACAGCATGTTAGAGATAAATAATAACGTCATTTTAAACTTTATTCTCTTTGTGTACTTCTGTAAAGCTGCTTTGAGACAATGACCACTGGTGTATCCTGCCTCGAAGCCCCGATGACGCCTGAGACAGGCACAGGCTCCCCGTGACCCGAGTAGTTCGGATAAGCGGTAGAAAATGAACGAATGAATGAATGAAAATCTGATGTAGAAGTAAAAGGAAGGAAATGAATAGAGAGAAGTGATAAAGTCGTATTTTATATCGACACCTCAGCTCAAATTCTCCTCTCAGTGTGGAGGATACGTAAAAATTTGTGAACGATTTTATAGTTATGACTTTATTACACATTATGTAAGAATTAAAAAAAAAAAATTCCTTTTACAAACTTATATTATCAACATGAGCTTCGAATGAAAGCCTAGAGTCAATACTATAAGTCAATAATTGACTTTGGTGTGATTATTGACTCTAGACTTTACACAGAAAGCAGTGGGCCTAAAATAGAACCTTGTAGAACACCAAACTTTCTCTCTCTCTCTCTCTCTCTCTCTCTCTCTCTCTCTCTCTCTCTCTCTCTCTCTCTCTCTCTCTCTCTCTCTCTCTCTTCAAAAGAAAGTATAGAAGTTATAGAAAGTAAGTGATTTATAATCTCACACTCGGACATCACCTAAATGAGAACCTGAAATTTTACGTCCCTATGGTACGAATACGACGTACAACGTACAAATAAAACAGTATTTAATTTTCTAGCAAGCAGAATTGCATGAAAAATGATTTCAAAAGCTGCAGAGACCAACAACAGGTCATTTACAGCTTTAACCAATGCTGTCAATGTGCTATGATGAGGTCTAAATCCTGACTGATACATTTCATGAATGTTATTCCTGTGAACATGACATCTGCGCTACGACCTTTTCTGGGATCTTGGCGATAAAGGGAAAGTCTGACGTTGTGACAGGATCGAGGTCCTGTTTTTAATCACGGGTTAGACATCCAATTTTTCTTTAGCAGGTGTTGAGTTGCTTCTGGTTTTATCTATTTAAAGTAACACTTAATGTTAATGAAATAATTTGAGACCGTTGTTAGGATTTGTTGCTTTTAAGAGTCACGGCTACTTTGCAAAGAATTAGGAAGTTGAAATCTAAAACATTCCTTGTCGTTAAAATCAATACATGTCGATGTACAGGTACTTTAAACATAACTGACAAGGTCACGGTGTCGTTTGCACGTGTTTTCACTGCTCTGGAATCTTAAAAATTCGTCAAATATGACTTGGCTGAAAAATATTTTAAACATTAAAGTAAATACGGTTTTGAACAAAATGGTCGCTCAACATTGATACTGATGCAATATGTAAGCAGAAGGTCGCCTTTCTTTAGAATCCTGTACAACTGGAATAACTGAGATCAGAACACACTGATAGCATTGCTCAAAGAGCTGACGACATGACTGTGTGTATGTGTGTGTGTGTGTGTGTGTGTGTGTGTGTGTGTGTGTGTGGGAGTGTGTGTGTGTGGGAGTGTTACATTTACCACCAATTCATTCTTTTGCCATAAAAGCACATCCTTAAGTGTTTACTCCTCTTATACCACAGCAGTGTCTTAGAGTTTATCGAAGTTTTTCCGCTGTAGTTTTTAAATTTTATTATTTTCAAGTTGTAGAATTTTCTGTATAAAAAAAACCCCAAAGCACCTTTATTTTTATTTTATTTTTTTTTACTGGTCCGCTGTAAATCCCTGTGTATAGTTGAGTTGTTACTGAGTGTATGTGAGTTGTTACTATAGAAACGATTCATGTGAGGAACACAATATAATAATATAAACCTGCGCTACTGTCAGAGCTGCTGTTAGAAAAAACTAATCAACACCTTCCGTCCAATCAGAGTGCAGAACTCTATCAGGAATGTCAAATTACACTATAAATAATATCGTGTAGGTTTGTATACAGAACGACGAGCTCGGGGTCGCTCGTGGTGACGGCGTGCGGAACCAACAAGACGTTCTCTTCCGATCCGCTTCTCACGTACTGTTTTGCTGCACATGCAAAAAAGTGTGCGTACGTTTGGTGCGCGGTTAGAGACTTTGAATGTCGGATCTCATCCAACGTAAATCGTCAGTGAGTCACTAACATGCTTTTATTCTGCTTCGCTACTTCAAAAAGGAAATACCGTAAAGACGTTTCAGGACATCTGACCAGAACTCTCTGTAACACACTTACTTCAGAAGAAACACGTGTGAGCTCGTTATTCCCCATGAAGCAGGTTGGTTTGGTTCAGAAATGTAAAATATTTCCTGTACTGTAAACATATTTACAGATAATTTCCTTCACCAATCAATCAGTTATGTAAAATACAATACACACATTTTCTATTTTCGTTTGATATTTTTCTCGTTTTCTATTTTCCTTTGATACATCTGATGACCGTCGCGAAGACGATTTCACGGCGATGACGCAACACTTCTAGGATATTTGAAACCATTCCAAGTGAGATCTAAGACACGAGAAGTGATCTCATATATCTGTAGCAATCTTTCTGTAATCGCTTCCTTCCTATATTTATTAGTAGAACATTGCAACATTGCAGGGTTGAACCTGTCGACTGGAAAACTGTCTCCGTTACGTCTCTGGATGATTCAAGAAAAGTCACACAGCTTCTGTTGGCCAATTCTGGTTTATTTTTATCCATCACCTGATCAGGAAGCACACAGCCAACATCATCTCAAGCAAGATCTTTGTTTTTTTTTTTTGTCCCCTTAACATCATCATATTTTATACATATCACAACCACCAAATAACTCTATTTTGTTTAGGATCCCGATGTAAAGACGAGTGTGTAGACACACACACACACGGGTCCGACATTAAAACCCCGTGGAACAAAACATCAGGGCTGAATTCTGGCACATGGAAAGATTTTCTGTGGATAAATATCTCTTATTCGAAAGAAATGACAGAATTATTCAGTTGAAATGACTAAAAATGATTAAGTGTTCCATGAATGGAAATAAAAAAAAAGGACAAAACAATACAAAAAAGTAAACAATTTGAGAAAAGATCGAGAATAACAGACTCACTTAATATACACTTATAGAGTGTCACTTATAAAGATTCGGTAAAAACAGTTACGTCATGTTTCCTTACAACACAAGTAAAAAGAGGTCAAATGAGAAAGAAAAAAATGGAAGGCTGCGATTCCTAACATGAGCGAGCGACATGGCGACGAGGTCGCAGGAAAGTTTTACAGTTTTACCTGCAATAAAAGGAAAATAAAACAGAAACGGTATTTAATCAGACAGGAACTGACGCACCGCAGAGGAAATGTGACACAGTGTGTGTGTGTGTGTGTGTGTGTGTGTGTGTGTGTGTGAGACCCTCACCCCAGCACCTTGGTGAGGAGCACCGTGGCGAGCGAGGTGATGGCGAGGGTGAGTGTGTGAGTGTTAGTGAGCGGTGCAGCAGTGTTGCACAGGTCAGTGTTGCAGCAGGTTTTGGTCATTTGGTAGACGGAGCCGCTTGAGTTGGTGGGAAAATGAACATCCGTCGTCTTATTGCAGTCGACTAGGTCCAGACATCCCTTCATATTCAACTTAATCACACCCGCTGAGAGAGAGAGAGAGAGAGAGAGAGAGAGAGAGAGAGAGAGAGAGAGAGAGAGAGAGATTAATGCTGTTATTCCAGCTGTTTTTGATTACAAATCTTCAGGCCAAAACAAAGTGACTTTATTACATCATGAGCTCATACACCATACATAGTGCACTATATGCACCATGTATGATAGCAGGAATCATGCAGAGAGAGAGAGAGAGAGAGAGAGAGAGAGAGAGAGAGAGAGAGAGAGAGATGTGACAGTTAATATTACCTGTTTTCCCAGCTCCACTGAAACATTGCTGGCCAGCTGAACATCCCACTTCTGAGGTCGCACACAAACCCCAAAATCCAATATCACATTTGTAGCACTGCAGGGTGTAACCTGAGAGAGAGAGAGAGAGAGAGAGAGAGAGAGAGAGAGAGAGAGAGAGACAGACAGAGAGAGAGAGAGAGGGAGAGCAAGAGATGTTAGCTTGCATACAGCATCTTGTGATGATGACTAAAGTGATGTGTCAGTGTAAAATAACACATAAAAAAAAGAACTTCAAAATAATTCACTCGACTTTGTTTTGAAAGATCATTCATCGTCATCCCATTTTCCCCCAAAGGGAGTTTTTCTTTAAGAACAGCACATAAGGTCATTAGCACATAAGGGCTCAGTAAGGTCGTAATCACAAGTGGAGAATTCTAAGCACTTTTCTATGTTTCTCTTGATAAGAGAGTCAAGATTCACGTTCACTCAAATGTACACGGTAATGTACGCTGTGAACATTAATGTACACGTTAATGTACGTTACCTTCTGCTGTGAACGTTAATGTACACGTTAATGTACGTTACCTTCTGCTGTGAACATTAATGTACACGTTAATGTACGTTACCTTCTGCTGTGAACGTTAATGTACACGTTAATGTACGTTACCTTCTGCTGTGAACGTTAATGTACACGTTACTGTACGTTACCTTCTGCTGTGAACGTTAATGTACACGTTAATGTACGTTACCTTCTGCTGTGATCATAAATGTACACGTTACTGTACGTTACCTTCTGCTGTGAACATTAATGTACACGTTACTGTACGTTACCTTCTGCTGTGAACGTTAATGTACACGTTACTGTACGTTACCTTCTGCTGTGATCATAAATGTACACGTTACTGTACGTTACCTTCTGCTGTGAACGTTAATGTACACGTTAATGTACGTTACCTTCTGCTGTGAACGTTAATGTACACGTTACTGTATGTTACCTTCTGCTGTGAACGTGAATGTACATTAACACGTTACCTCAGAAAAGTGTACAGTGATCATGATACGGCCTTCAGAATCATCCGGCCTGCGCATTGTAGAAAAGAACCGATGCTATAATGCCGCCCCTAATCTATAAGACTTCTCTTTGTTGACATGAACAATGCTCATGACTTCAGTAGCCACAGCTTCTGTTCATTTCATCTTCCCTTGTGAATCAACCTGAAACCGACTCATCCGTCCTGAAACTCAGCTTCTGCTTTGCTTTGAGATTAGAGAACAGATTCTCTTTCCTACAGCTGCAGGCTGTGTGTTTTTCTGTGTGTGTGTGTGTGTGTGTGTGTGTGTGCGCGTGTTTGTGTGTGTTTGAATCTTCATGAGCAATTGACTCATTCAGTGTGTCAGCCCTACTAAACCGATTCACCCGAAGGAGTCTTTTATTAATGATTCCCTCATTAGTATTGTGATTCGTTTATTTTGAACATTTGAGTTAATTGACTCACGTGCATGTGATTCACTTTACTAACTCTTCGGAATCAATTGAATTTGTGCTTTCAACTTGATTCATTCCTCTCAACTTCTAGGCCTAAGTAAAAAGTGCTTATACGCAGTTTAAGAACAGAAACAAACCACAAAGCTTCCCAATCAGAAACCGAGGGTTGATAAGACCATCCACTGAGATCCTGCTCACATTTGGAAAAAACCGACTCAGGTAAATTTGATCAGTTTTCTAAAACCACAGCTTCATTTCTATGTGTGTTTCCGAACTACCTCGGGTCACGGGGAGCCTGTGCTATCTCAGGCGTCATCGGGCATCGAGGCAGGATACACCCTGGACGGAGTGCCAACCCATCACAGGGCACACACACTCTCATTCACACACGCACTCACACACTCACACACTACGGACAATTTTCCAGAGATGCCAATCAACCTACCATGCATGTCTTTGCACCGGGGGAGGAAACCGGAGTGCCCGGAGGAAACCCCCGAGGCACGGGGAGAACATGCAAACTCCACACACACACGGCGGAGGCAGGAATCGAACCCCCAAATATCCTGGAGGTGTGAGGAGAACGTACTAACCCTGCTTCCAAACTGATTCATCAAAATCACACGACAGAGTAGTTTTCTGATTTCCTCTGAAACAGCATTAAACTTCGCATGTTTCACACGTTTGTATTAAACGGACAACTTTGGCTTTAAAATGTATATCAATGTATATATATAAAAAAAAGCAGTCGATTAAACGAAGGCAAACATTGTTAAAGGGTGTGGCATTGTTCTAACGTTACCGCTCAATTTACACAGTTTCACATTCCGGTTTCATTCAGCATCCTAGAAACCGGTATGTCCAGTCGAGTCTGCCGTCGTAGCTCATGCCACGTTTGCAGGTGGTAAAACAAAATCATGCCAGTGTGACACAACAGAAATCCAGCGCATTTCCCCAATAAACGTTATCACAATATTGATTTCGAATTTTGTTTTTATCATTTTCTGTTCACACTTCTTTGTGAATCAGTTTGTTTAGTCTCTCATCCTGCCCTAAACTTGGGACACGTCTCTTTCGAAGAAAAAATTACGACTCACTGTGTAAATACTGGTCCGTTCTGGTGACTCATCGCTCGGAGTCGTGTTTGTATTAGAAGCAGGAATTGAATCGCCTCGAGGACACGGGAACTGTTTAATTGTTTGTCAAGATCATACTTGTTTTTTTAGTAAACGGTTAATAAAGACTCGTTAGTTAACTCGAGTCGTTAAATAAGAAGAATAATTTGTACAATAATGACCGATTTACAAGTACCGTACGAATCGTACATTGATTCTAAATCATCACTGATTCATTTGGTTGATTGACTCCTTCAGGTAAACTTCAGCATTTGTCACACAGGCTTAGCTTCAGGTGAATGGTTTTAACACAACACACACCACACCACACACACCACATCACACCACACACACACACCACAGCACACACACACCACACACTGGAACCTTGTGTCCCTCCACTTTAGAGACACACCTGTGGGCGGAGGACGCCGACTCATATTGCAACATTGTTGAGGTCTAAATGTGTAAGTAGAAGTGAATTAGAAGTTAATTTCCATTGTAATAATATAGCTCACCGGATTCAAAAGTTGCTTTTAAAGAGTTGCTTTAAAGGGACAAACTACTTTGTACGTCATTTTACAAATCGAACGAATCGAATTCTTGAGATGTGTATTATTTTATTCACCACAATTTGTTGAATACCAAAAATTGTATCTTAATATCTCACCATACTGCCGTGTACATTTGATCCTCCTTTTCATTTACTCGAATTCTTCGCTCACCCGAGCAACTCCATTAAAACTTTCAATCGACTCATATTCGAGTTCATGAATCATTTCAACAGATTCGTTTAAAAAAAGAGTCTTTCAAGAAGATTTCTGATGTCATAAAGAGTCAATTTAATGATTCATTTCTTTCTTTTTCTTTTAAGCTAAACAAGCTTACTTTTAATAAATCACCAGTCAACAAACATCACCATGAACATAACTGATGAATAATTGATTCGTTTCTGACGTCATACGTCTGTTGTATTTTTCCATCTTTAGAAATCTGACACTCTGTCTTTTCATTTCTGAGCTCCTGTAACGTTTGCCCGAGCGCTCTGAGGGATGAAGTGAGTCAGCCAGACTCGAGACCACAAGCCTAAAATATCCTTCAAATGGAAATGTGTGAGTGTGTGTGTGTTTCCGATGACCCCTGTTCTACTGAATGGACTCTAAAGGAGCAAAAACAAGATGTAATAAAAAAAAAACAGTTATGGTCAAACTAAGAAACGGCTTTTTCACAACACGTATAATGTTAAAATCTGTAATACTCCATTATACACTTATATCGTCTATGCTACTCTACTGTTTTCTCTATTATTCTCTTTACCATTATTAAATACTCACGTAACTCTACCCTACGTATTTAACTCACTTATCATCGCCCTTGGTTGCCACCTTTACGCTTAATTTTCTACAGAAGAGATCGTACAGCTTCTCCGGTTTGGCAAGTCAACAACCTGTTGATTGGATTTCATTCCTTTAAACCATCCAATAAAAACATGACCTGAACATTCACTTAACACCTCATAAATCAGCAACTAGCTATGATGAGACTCAGAACGCTGTCCTTCTCTACTGTTCCTCTACAACCTGAAATCCCACAGAGAGTTCGACAGATAGCGAGGTGGTTAGACAGATGTAGGAGAGTACTGGTGTATGAGGGCCACTGAAGAGAGCCTGGTTATTTAAAGGGAATGTTGCATCATTTCTCACTCCTCTGAACCAGCTGAATGGATGAAGTGTTTTACCTCAGGGCAAAGTAAACAAAGTTCCTCACCCAGAACTGGTTCTCCACTAAAGTGTGTCTATTTGCACAATTCTAGCTGAGAGTGAGACAATTAAGCAATAAGCCAGTTTTGTAGATACGATACATTAAGACAGTTTTCACAGTAAGACAGAGGAACAGAGAGTAAGTCATACATTAGTCACTAACTGGATAAAAGAAGGGATCAGCAGCCATGAGATTAAAGCGTACTACCACCACCGTGCTTCAGAGAGGCGATGGAGTTCTCAGGGTGATGAGTTTATACTGTAGGTCTCAGTGAGCATGAGTTTGATACTACATAAAGAGCTAAAAAAGGAATACAAGCCGAAACACAAACTTTCCAAGGAGGACAGGACAGGAGAAGTACTTTTAGGCCAAAGATGCAGATGGCAGTGGCAGCAGGGACTTAGTGCTAAACTTCTGTTATTGCACAACACTTTTTAATTAAGTGGAGCAAGCGAGTTCATGCGAATATTCCAGTCATTATTGCTAAAGCATAAAGACTAGACACCAACTGCATGTTAGTCATGCTAATCCTAGACTACTGGAGCTGTAATGGTTAAACAGTTGCATTAGGACACAAGTGTGGCAATGAACGGAGTTTAACACGAACCAGACGCAAGCCGGTGTTACACACCGGTGTTAAATTTAACATCAGAGTATTATAGAAATCCTCAGATGTAGATAAGTACACAAATGTGCTCACATACACACGAGCTTGAGCTAGTTGTTTGCTTGTACAGTGATGCTGCCCTCTGCTGGACGTCTGATGTAAAGACTGTGTTAAGGCAATGTACTTTCCTGAAGTACTTTATCTTACCAGCAGGTGTCACTCATCTCATCCCAAACAATTAACCTACTGGTTATACACACTCACACTCACACAAACACACCCTCTCTCTCTCTCTCTCTCTCTCTCTCTCTCTCTCTCTCTCTCTCTCTCTCTCTCTCTCACTCTCTCTCTCTCACTCTCTCTCTCTCACTCTCTCTCTCTCTCACGCGCACACACACACACACACACACACACACACACACACACACACACACACACACACACACACACACACACTAAATACAGTCTCTGTCCATTATAGATACTGTATTATATTTGTAACAATGTTTTGTTTTAATGTATTTTTTTTATGTAAAAGTTTTTAAGTTCGTCGATAATCGTGTATGCTATAAGAAAATCCTCAGTTAGACATAAGAGTGACTAAGCACCACTAAGCCTCACACATCTGTGTGAGTGGGTCTATCAAAGCAAGTTCAGTCATGCGCAAGCTGTAATTTATGAGGATTTGGGTGTGTCTCTGCGTCTTGCCTGTCATTATTAAGTGTCTTAAGGATTGTGCAATCAAGCTTTTAATATTAATAACGTACTTCTCACAAAGAAAGACTTTTGTTTAGCAATTACCTCGTTTTGGTTCGGGTCGGATTCGTCGTTCATTTATATAGTCTCATCATTGCTTTGTTTTTTTTTTACCCAATCAATCAAATATTTAGTTCAACCTTAAATTTGGTCTCATATTTGATGTATATGGTCCATTATTTGGTGCATGATATATATATATATATATCCAGTGTTTTCTCTGATACCTGATATATATTTGTTCTCTTTTTCTACTTGGTTAAATGTTGTCTTATAGGTTACATTAAAAAAGCGCTATACAAATAAACTTGAATTGAATTGAACATATAAAATGTCTCAGATTTGGTCTGATTAGTTTTGTATTAGACTCGTCAAGGCTTAGTTCTTGTCTAAAGCATCTCATCATATTTGGTGTGAGATGTATTTAATTATCTCATTGTGAACCGTCATGAGCTCAGCTTTACCATGAACACGTCTCGGACGATGTGTGTCGGTTCTGCTCAGACCCGTTAAATAAAAACAGGTCAAACAGGAACGCCAAAAGAAATTATGGTGATATGATTCACACACACACACACACACACACACACACACACACACACACACACACACACACACACACACACACACACACACACACAGTAAAGGGAGAGGCTGCTGCTAATCCTAAAGCTATAACTGATTTTTACAGTTATAATGTAACACACAGAGAGATGGCTAACGGAATAAGGGCATTTGGGTGGGGCACTTAATAACACGGCGTAGAAGTTGTAGCTCACCTTCACCTTTACAGAACATCTCTCAGCATTACAGTAAACACAATCATCCACCTAACACCACTGACGTATAACAGGGGTGAAGGCTTACTGTATAACCCGAAAAATCTATAATACCCGAATAAATGTTTATGTTAATATTCCTAAGTATTAAAAAAAAAGAAAAGTCGGATAATATAAAAGGTGTATTTATGTCTGTATTCTCAAACTCATTTCACTTATTTTTTGAAAAATAAAAAAAGAAGAAAAAAATAGAAAGTAAAATCTATTTTATAGAAAAAAAAATGACAGTAAACAGGTAAAAGTTTTAAATCTAATATTTGGAGTTAAATTCCAGAAAAACAGGATGTATAACCAGCAGCAGTGATAAAAGGGTAATGTATTTAAAGTATTTACGCTCTGTTTATCTGATCTAGTCTAATCTGATCTAATCTGATGTAAAATCTAGCTGTTTCTTACCCATTGTGAAACACAGGGCCACGGTGAAGATTCCAAACAGGATTTTGCTCATTTTTGCAGCAGGTTTTTCGCTCCTCAGTGTAAGAAGATGATAATAAAGTCCAGTCTAAGAGCATTTACAAAGATCCGCTAGATTTTATAGCGCGTCCCGCCCCATGCAGGGCGTCTCATTCAGCCCCCTTAGCGCTAAACTCACGGCTCCGTCCGTCATCATCACTCATTCCCTGCACACGCGCACTACACAGGGCACTAACTAGGGCAGTTCTGACCCTACATAGGGCACTAACTAGGGCAGTTCTGCAGCCCACATAGGGCAATAAGGGTCAATTTGGGATTCATCCTCATACACGCAGGTAGTCAGTAAGTCTGCTACTAATCAATATGTATTTTATATTTCATCTAATGCTCTGTAATGTACAGTAATCAATACACTCACTCACACTCACTCTCTCTCTCTCTCTCTCTCTCTCTCTCTCTCTCTCTCTCTCTCTCTCTCTCTCTGTCTCACACACACACACTCAATCTCACACACACACACACACACACACACACACACACACACACACACACACACACACACACACACACACACACACACACACACACACACTCACCCTCTCTCTCTCTCTCTCTGTCTCTCACACACACACTCAAACTCACACACACACACACACACACACACACACACACACACACACACACACACACACACACACACACACACACACACACACACACACTCTCTCTCTCTCTCTCTCTCTCTCTCTCACACACACACACACACACACTCTCAAACTCACAAACTCACACACACTCAAACTCACACACACACACACTCAAACTCACACACACACACACTCAAACACACACACGCACACACTCAAACTCACACACACACACACACACTCAAACACGCACGCACGCACGCACACACACACACACACACACACACACACACACACACACACACACACACACACACACACACACACACACACACACACACACACACCTAGTAAACTAGTAGATGCACCTTTACCATAAATATAGCTGTAATGGTAGCACAAAAGGTTATGACTATAAGTTTGTAAAAGTCAAGTACAGATATTGCTCGAGGTGAAACACAGGCAATTTTATTATACTGTAAAAACTTTAACATACAAACTTTAACAACAATTTACACACCATCAAGTGCACCAGTTAGTATTTGTTATTCGAAATAAAAACACACAGCAAATGTCTGTAAAATTCTCTTCATTGTATTTTAATCAGTAATAATATATCAATAATATTACCCGTTAATCATTACTAGTTCTATTATGAATTCTTAATCATTACACGACACATAATATTTAAGTCACTCTGGATAAGGGAGTCTACTAAATGATGTAATGTAAATGTAAATAAAGGCACAATTTAATGTTCTTATGTTAATAAGATAATAGAGGCAGGTCATGCAGCCAGACTCTACAATGTGGGAAGGAAGGGCAGGATTCATGTACGTGTGATTGACATCTTTACGGGAAAACCTTTAAACCGTGTCATTGTTGGATCTGGGTGTGGTCAGGACACAATAACACTCAGATCAGTGACCCGAGACAGACGTCTTTGTCCGTGTTAACGAGACGTCTAGATTTTTGGCTAGTGTTAAATTTCGGCGCATCATTTTATATATTCATAGAAACGACGATTATTTTTTCCGTCGGAGAATCGACGACTACACAAACACGGTTCATAAAGATCACATAATGCAAACGACAGAACAGAGCACACAGTACACAAAACCCAGGTTATCTAGACCCTAGAACAAACAGAACTAATGCAGGACAAACATACAAACAGAGAAGAACAACACAAAATAATGACGAATCGCTGAAAACAATCAGGTGAAAGCAACCAATCAGGAGTCGACGACCAAACAAGGATAGTCAAAAGCGCACCTACAGTACTGCTGATGGAAAGCCGTGAGCATCAGAACAATGGTGTGTCTGTGGTTCAGATGAATAGTGATCAGAGATATGAAATGTCTTGCATAATGACGAACATCGACTACACAGGTGTTTGTGTTATTCAATATGTTAGGAAACTCGAACTACAGCGAGGTGTTGACAGCGGCGTATATTAGCTTATCGGAAATATCTAGGAAACAAATCATTAGCTACAGGGTCGCTTGGAATCTGTAATATATTTCTGCATAAATATTGCTGTATTGACCAGGAGCTTACTACCATTGATAGAACAACAATTTAAGATTATACAGTACCAGTGATCTCTAAATGAAAACGGAAAGATATCTGTCCATGAACTGAATCTCAAGAGAAAATGGGTCAGACACTAAGACAACGATCACAAGCACCAAGTCTGTGTACCAAAGAACGATTAAAGAGGAACAAAGGTAATGTTTTAGAAGGACCAAGTCAATGTCCTGACTTTAATCCAACAGAAATGTTGTGGAAGGACCTGAAGCAGTCGGTGGTTAAGGCATTGGACTACCGACCGGAAGGTCATGAGTTTGAAGCCCACGTCCACCAAACTACCACTACTGGGCCCCTGAGCAAGGCTCTTAACCCTATTTAAATCTAAATAATCTATATCTAATTGTAAGTCTGTCTGCAAAAGGGTGTCTGATAAAGGCCAGAAATGGAAATGGAAGCAGTCGGTTGACGTGAGGACACCCAGTAAAACCCCAGTGTTGAAGCTCTTCAGTACTGAGGAACGGAATAAAGTTGTTCTACACAGTTGCACAGAATTGATCAAAAGTTACTGGACACTTTATTTACAGTTATTACTGCACAAAGAGTCACAACAGATACTGAAGGTAAAGGTTCACAAACGTCTGCCAGTCACAGATCTGTAATGTTGGAACATTTTCCTGAATAATTAAACAAAGTATAATATTTTTTGGCTCATTTGCTTGATTGTGTTTACTTTTAAGACTTGTGTAAAAGCCTGATGTTTTGGGCCACATGTATACAGAAATATAGGAATTTCTAAACATTTTTAATTCATTCATAATGTATTCAATATTTTTTACCCATTTTGCCAGTTCACACACGTGCTGGTTGGAGGCTGTCAGTGGGCAGTGCCATGCTGGAACACTTCCTGTGTGCACTTCTGACTTTATGTTTGGGGATGAAGCACATGTGGGTGTGATGAAGCACATGTGATTGTGATGAAGCACATGTGGGTGCACATACTTCCAGCTGTATAATATATCTACAATGCTTAGCAGACTGTTAGCATACGGATTGCCCATTTTCCACACTAGGGGTGTAACAACACTCAATGCTAATTCAGACATACACCAAACATTAACTAAAGCACAAGGTCTTTTTACTGCCAAAGTCATGCAACTCTACACCATTGTTGACAGTGTGGGATATCAGCATACGGTTAAACACATGAGCTGCGTTACTTAACATTCCTTCAGCTGCTCACTTTAGCAGCATGTTTGTCCCTGAGCTTTAAACTGAAAATGAACAGAATACACAATGACTACACTACACAATGTAGTTATGACAACGAGTGTAGCGACAGATCGGAAGCTCCATCACCATCACCGTCACCATCACCATTCGAGTCACCACAAACAATGCACAGAACATAGAGAATGTCATCAGAAAACGCCTTCAGCTAGACTAATGCTTTGCATACAGTACATTTTTAACCCTGCAACCACACGGCAGTAGCGCTGAATCAGATATGCCATCTGCAGAGTAAGGCTCGTTTTAACTCGGAGTCACACCTCAGAGTGGACACGTCACAGCGTGGTCCAGAGTTCTGGCTAATTATCTATTTACTTTCACTAATAAATTAGAAAAATAAATAAAAAAAATCTTCAGGTTTAAATGAGAAGAATGCAAAGATTGACCCAGATTCATTGCAGTCAGAAGGTATCTTCAGCAATAAGACCTCAGACAACATGATGGGTGATGCAGTGTCCAATTCCCTGTGGAGCTCCTCGCTGTTTAACCCCCATCACTGCAAAATGTCTCCTTATTAGATTTTTGCATATCCTAACCATTATTTACCATTATTTTTTAATATCGGGGCTGAATGCTCTTTATCTTTAACTAGGCCTGGGTTTGGTTTCTTACACTCAGAATTTTCAAAAGGTTCCTTATGCCCTTTTAAAGGCTTTCCTGTATCTCTGATTTTCCAGTTTCTCTAAAATTCCAGTTTCTCTTATATTCTTTTTCTTACCTAATCACTGCACACTCAACTTTGAGCTCGTGTTGAAGTTTAAAGTCTCGTGGATTATTTTCTGCTTGTTTTTTTCTTTTCATCGCAGGGCACACACACACACTCTCATTCACTCACACACTCACACACTCCGGACAATTTTCCAGAGATGCCAATCATCCTACCATGCATGTCTTTGGACCGGGGGAGGAAACCGGAGTACCCGGAGGAAACCCCCGAGGCACGGGGAGAACATGCAAACTCCACACAAACAAGGCGGAGGCGGGAATCGAACACGGCCCTGGAGGTGTGAGGCGAACGTGCTAACCACTAAGCCACCGTGTCCTCTAAACCTCTGCCTTATTATTTATTCAGTGTTAATATACTATTTGTAAGTGAAATATTCTCTTCCTTCTACATTTGCATTGGTTTTGGTGGTAAACACAGTGTCTACTTTTACATTTCTGTGGCAATCCTGCTCTGGGTATAAGGTTTGTGTATTTACATGTGTGAACACGGGTGGCTTATTATATTACAGCAGCTCACAAAACAAAGACGTTTTACAGGATCGTGTTAAAGATGTCATGTTGTACAAGGCAGATGATTGTGTTGATGTAGATGCAGATCCACTTATATGCTATTATATATGACGATGTTGCCAATTTTACCTCAGGAACATCCGAGACGAATGACAGTTTTGTCCACTTCAGGAGACACAAGATCACAAACACCTCGTATTAAAGGTGCGGTGCACGATCTCTGAAATCCAATGTTGACATTTGAAATCACCCAAACAAACACTCCTTTAACCCAAATGGGTGTCACCCCTGTTTTGATAGCTCCGCCCCACACATATGTACGTAACCCAGGCAACTATTATGGCTGAACCTGTTGGGGCGGCTGTATGGTAATAAATGTGTTTTTGTAGTACTGTGTGTTGTAGCGTGAAAGGTTTAGCTCGGTTTCACGCGGAAGATGACGTTCAACACCTAGAACGCGAGGCAGAGGTAACGGCAGAGGCTAATGTCACCCATACGCACTGAACACTCTCTCCGCTGCATATTGACGAGACACGCCATTGGCTACGTGTTTGTTTTGTTAGTCAGCCTGACTCAATTTTATTTAGTGATAAAAAATTCTTTGGAACCTGATAAAGTGTTTCTTACCAAATAAAGGCATTCATTGGAGTAGTCATTTTTTTCCCAGAACGCCAAGCTGAACCAAAACCCTGACTGTTAAACCGTGACACAAACCAACCATAAGAAATTTGGACTGTTCCACAGCGGCACACGTCACCGTACAACACACACGGATTCGCATCCTCCCGTGATGAACCGCTGGTTTAAACACGTGTCCCAGAAATGTGTCAATCTTTATTGATTTAGAGATTCACTCCAAAGCCCAACAAATATCTGAAAAATAAATACGATTCTATTTGAGGTCTGCTTTACTCAGTAGAATAAATACTTCGACTCAATGAGTGCAAACACTTCGATACCTTTTTGTTTGCTCTTCCTTTTCCTATAATCCTCCTGTTCTACTTCCAGAGCCAGGGATTGCTGTTTGATGTCCCTGCTTGAGGACAGAACACAGCTACCATCATTACTTCATACACAACCAATGACTTTAGACAAAAAAATCAAAAGTTATATTGTTTGTCCTCATGTAATAGATGGGAGCAGGAGTGTTAAGATGGACTACTGATCAAATGGTTGGGATTTTGAATCCTAGGACCTCCAAGCATCCACTGCTGGAGAGTATCTTCTCCTCACATGTCTATCTTCTCCTTACCTGTCTATCTTCTCCTTACCTGTCTATCTTCTCCTCACATGTCTATCTTCTCCTCACATGTCTATCTTCTCCTCACCTGTCTATCTTCTCCTCACCTGTCTATCTTCTCCTTACCTGTCTATCTTCTCCTTACCTGTCTATCTTCTCCTCACCTGTCTATCTTCTCCTCACCTGTCTATCTTCTCCTCATCTTCTCCTTACTTGTCCATCTTCTCATAACTTGTCTATCTTCTCCTCACCTGACTATCTTCTCCTCACCTGTCTATCTTCTCCTCACCTGTCTATCTTCTCCTCACCTGTCTATCTTCTCCTCACCTGTCTATCTTCTCCTTACTTTTCTATCTTCTCCTTACCTGTCTATCTTCTCCTTACCTGTCTATCTTCTCCTCACCTGTCTATCTTCTCCTTACCTGTCTATCTTCTCCTCACCTGTCTATCTTCTCCTCACCTGTCTATCTTCTCCTTACCTGTCTATCTTCTCCTCACCTGTCTATCTTCTCCTTACTTTTCTATCTTCTCCTCACTTGTCTATCTTCTCCTCACCTGTCTATCTTCTCCTCACCTGTCTATCTTCTCCTCACCTGTCTATCTTCTCCTCACCTGACTATCTTCTCCTCACCTGTCTATCTTCTCCTCACCTGTCTATCTTCTCCTCACCTGTCTATCTTCTCCTCACCTGTCTATTTTCTCCTCACCTGTCTATCTTCTCCTTACCTGTCTATCTTCTCCTCACCTGTTTATCTTCTCCTCACCTGTCTATCTTCTCCTTACCTGTCTATCTTCTCCTCACCTGACTATCTTCTCCTCACCTGTCTATCTTCTCCTTACCTGTCTATCTTCTCCTTACCTGTCTATCTTCTCCTCACCTGTCTATCTTCTCCTCACCTGTCTATCTTCTCCTCACCTGTCTATCTTCTCCTCACCTGACTATCTTCTCCTCACCTGTCTATCTTCTCCTCACCTGTCTATCTTCTCCTTTCCTGTCTATCTTCTCCTTTCCTCTCTATCTTCTCCTCACCTGTCTATCTTCTCCTCACCTGTCTATCTTCTCCTTTCCTGTCTATCTTCTCCTTTCCTCTCTATCTTCTCCTCACCTGTCTATCTTCTCCTCACCTGTCTATCTTCTCCTCACCTGTCTATCTTCTCCTTACCTGTCTATCTTCTCCTCACCTGTCTATCTTCTCCTTACTTTTCTATCTTCTCCTCACTTGTCTATCTTCTCCTCACCTGTCTATCTTCTCCTCACCTGTCTATCTTCTCCTCACCTGTCTATCTTCTCCTCACCTGTCTATCTTCTCCTCACCTGTCTATCTTCTCCTTACTTTTCTATCTTCTCCTTACTTTTCTATCTTCTCCTCACTTGTCTATCTTCTCCTCACCTGTCTATCTTCTCCTCACCTGTCTATCTTCTCCTTTCCTCTCTATCTTCTCCTCACCTGACTATCTTCTCCTCACCTGTCTATCTTCTCCTCACCTGTCTATCTTCTCCTTTCCTGTCTATCTTCTCCTTTCCTCTCTATCTTCTCCTCACCTGTCTATCTTCTCCTCACCTGTCTATCTTCTCCTTACCTGTCTATCTTCTCCTCACCTGTCTATCTTCTCCTCACCTGTCTATCTTCTCCTTACCTGTCTATCTTCTCCTCACCTGTCTATCTTCTCCTTACTTTTCTATCTTCTCCTCACTTGTCTATCTTCTCCTCACCTGTCTATCTTCTCCTCACCTGTCTATCTTCTCCTCACCTGTCTATCTTCTCCTCACCTGTCTATCTTCTCCTCACCTGTCTATTTTCTCCTCACCTGTCTATCTTCTCCTTACCTGTCTATCTTCTCCTCACCTGTTTATCTTCTCCTCACCTGTCTATCTTCTCCTTACCTGTCTATCTTCTCCTCACCTGACTATCTTCTCCTCACCTGTCTATCTTCTCCTTACCTGTCTATCTTCTCCTTACCTGTCTATCTTCTCCTCACCTGTCTATCTTCTCCTCACCTGTCTATCTTCTCCTCACCTGACTATCTTCTCCTCACCTGTCTATCTTCTCCTCACCTGTCTATCTTCTCCTTACCTGTCTATCTTCTCCTCACCTGACTATCTTCTCCTCACCTGTCTATCTTCTCCTTACCTGTCTATCTTCTCCTCACCTGTCTATCTTCTCCTCACCTGTCTATCTTCTCCTCACCTGTCTATCTTCTCCTTTCCTCTCTATCTAATCCTGACCTGTCACTTCTCTTTTCACCTTTCTGTTTTCTTTTGACCTGTCTGTCCTATATTTACCTCTCTGTCCTCCCTTAACCTGTCTATCTTCTCTTGACCTGTCTTGTTCTCTGTATGAACAAGATCAAAAAGGAAAACATTCAGCTTCTGAAGTAGAATAACAAAGGGCTAAACTCATTATAATGCCCTGTTTGTACTGCTTACTGTGAATGCCTTTGAACAGCAGCCAAATAAAGAAGTCTCACTTCACTGCATTCAGTCAGGACATTAGTAAGTGTATCAAGTGTAGGAGTTTTTTTTTCCCTTTAGAAACTCACGATCACAGGATTACAGATTTGGAAGCAGAGCTCCGTTTGTTGATGTGGCGTTAGATGTGACGCCTGTTTTTATCGCTATAACCATTTGTCTTATCAACCTCCTTACTCGAGGAGTAATGCTACGTACTGAACGAATATCGATCCAGTACTTCTGGATATTAATATCAGTACTCAGTTCTTTCTGGCTAAGAACAGCAGAGCAGTGTGTGAGTTTAGTTCACAATAAATCACCATCACTTTCCTTCCCGCTCAGACGAGCTGCCCGATCCACGCTAGCGCCGTACCGCTTGTCTTGCAGTTTTCCAGGAAAGTTTTGATAATCAAATTCTGACTAGATGTGTTACAGTATGAAATATCTCAAATAAATGCACACATGACACGATAGCTAAATAACCGATCTTTAATTCAAAAGAATTGTACAATGAACTTGCCTTATCTTTGACCTTAAACTAACACAATTCATACAGCGGAGAAATTCAAACACGGCTTATCTGTACATTGAAACATGTGGCTGATGAAATCTAGAATTCATACAGCATGCTTTGAATTTCTACATCTGGGTGAACTGTTCCCTGGGGTGTAGTTATAGGCTTAAAATATTTAATCACTACTTTCAGTGATACTACTGTACATGGATTTAAACAGATAGCGTTAGCGGCGATGTGCCGTAAATTTGTTTTCCAGGTGGATCATCCTGGTGCGGGTTCCAGAGCAGAGTTTGCCTGCAGAGTTTTAGGTTTTAAATATTAAACTACAAGAACAGTTTAGCGTTCCTTTTCGGGGAAACAAATAGTTTGAGCAATTGCACTATATTACCAGAAGAGCTCAGGTTCAGGTCCTGATAATGTTTAACAGCAAAATTCCTATCCAGGCAGCATGTCTGGATAGGAATGTTGTCAATTGGACTGAGCATAGACAGTTATGCATCTCATAAATCATGCTATCGCATAAGATGCTATTGCTAACTTTCTGCATTATTTAGAACCCGGATACAGGATACCGCTTGCCCGGGTTCAGCACAGACTTTCGGCCACGTGTGTTTGTTGTCGTTCCTCGTCACGTGTCTGCCCCGCCTTCGTCTGCTCCTCCCTGTCACCACACCTGCTCCTCATTGTGTCATTATTGTCCTTTGTATAAATGTGAGCCGCGTTGCCGATGGCGGCGCGGATTCATTGTTTACATCTAGTCTAGGTTGGTTTTGTCATGTGTATTACTTTAGTCCTCGTCGTTGTCCCGTATTTGTCTTTATCATTTATTAAACCCCTTTCATTTGAAGTGTGCGGGTCCGCCTCCTTCCTCCTCTGGTTGTGACACCGCTGAGCAGATCAAGGTTAAGTATCTTTAAGGTTAAGGTTTCCACAACCTTCGCATCCATATTCCGTAAAGCTCTGAGCTGAAGGTTTAGTTCGCTGTGCTTTTATCAGATTCAGAGCAGAATGCAAATAGTTTCTTTACAAGGGAAATTGAGTCATTTGGATAGAATGCATTGTTTAAAAGGTTTCTTTGTGGATGTGCCCACAGTCTTCTCAAATGCTTGAGAAATTCCAACTCCGCACAGTGCTCGGATTTTCACCCATTCCACCAGGCAGATTTGCTCCAGGTTTGTTTGGATGTATTGACTGTGCCACACCCATTAGACTCCTATGTTTCTTTGGCTTTTGCTGGAGATCATTCTTAAAGTAAAGATTCTCCCAACCTTTGTTTAGTTTGGCAGGTTCTCTTGTAAAATAAGCTGCACAGAAGTTAATTGTGACCACAAGATGAAAATTTCTTCCACCACCATATTTTACTGGAGGGACTATGTTAATTGAGGCATGGCCAATTTTTGCATTTTCACAACTTTGTTTTAAGCTAAATGTTCGCAAAAAGTATGTGGACACCTTTTACACCCCCTATTACACTATTATTACACCCACATGTGCTTGCTGATTATTATAAACAAGCATGATAGAGAATGAAGAATTTTACCCCTTTTTCCACCAAAAAGAACCGGGTGCTGGTTCAGAGCTAGCGCTGGTGCTGGTTCAGAGTTGGTTCCACTGGTG
This sequence comes from Tachysurus fulvidraco, assembly GCF_022655615.1. Taxonomy (NCBI): domain Eukaryota; kingdom Metazoa; phylum Chordata; class Actinopteri; order Siluriformes; family Bagridae; genus Tachysurus; species Tachysurus fulvidraco. Next base: position 22,088,627 of record NC_062527.1, on the reverse strand, counting down.
AACCTTCTAAGCACCGGTTTGTTAGAGAGCATCACAGAGCCGAGTGTGACGTCACTGTATACGTGTCACGTTACACAGCGACGTTAGCGCAGCAGCGACAAACACAAACACAACAACAACAATGGCGGATGTTGTTTTACTGTTAATGCTCATGGCTTTGTGAACCTACATTAACACCCAAACGCGGCGAATAAAACGTGTACGTTTAGCTCCGTGTAATCTGTATAAACGGAGGTTGTGATCGAGAAAGTACATAACGTTATTTTATCATTAACACAGAAAAAAGTTCACCTTAGCATGTAGCTACCTACTATCATGTGTGCTGATAACTGATCATATCGCGGTAAAGTAAAAGTGTATTAAACATTAGTGTACTTAAGGTACATTATCAAGTGCGCTAACAGTAGCCCCGCCCACAGCCCCGCCCCCAGCCCCTGACACAAACGGTTCTTAAGCGCT
>NC_062527.1:22075668-22083168 GCF_022655615.1 Tachysurus fulvidraco | reverse complement strand
GATGTGAAAGGGCAGAAATAGAAAACAGTAGGAAGTAGTAAAGGAAAATGTAGTTCAGGGTGGAAGAAGGGGTAGAGAAGAAAGGAAGTAGAAAAAAAAGATAACTGACAGAATAGAACACAATGAAAAAAAAACACAATACAACAGAAGAGATTAGAAAACCAAACAAATCAATAGAAGAGAATAGAACTAAATAGAAACAAGCATTAAGAAACAAAACACAACATCACAGAACAGAGCTCGATAAAATAAAACATAACTCATCACAATAGAACTGTTTAGAATACGTTATAATGACAATGACAATTTATTTATACAGCACAAATAATTTCAACTTCCGTCGACCCATGAGCTTTCCATTAGGTCATTAAGAACAGAAAAAACCACACAACAAACAAACAGAAAATCGTACAAACTTCCCATCAGCCATATACTTTTGAAAATAAAAATGTCTTTAGTCTGGACTCAAAAATATTCAGAGGCGAGGCTTCTCTAATGGACAGTGGCAAGGCGTTCCGGAGCCTGGGGGCAGCAACACAGAAAGCACGATCTCTCCTGCACTTCAGCCTCGACTTTGGAGTAAACAATAGATCCTGGTTGGAAGACCGAAGGGATCTAGTGGGTTGATACTCGGTCAGTAACTCACTGAGATAAGGGGGGGCCAAAACATTCAGAGATTTATAAACGAGCAGCAAAATTTTAAAATCCACTCTAAAACAAACGGGCAACTGATGTAGTTAGGGTAAAATAGGAGTAATATGCTCTCTCTTTTTTTTACCCCACACAAGAGTCGAGCCGCAGCATTCCGGACGAGCTGCAAGCGGGATAAAGCTGTCTGTCTGATCCCAAAATAAAGCCAGTTGCAGTAGTCCAGCCTAGATGAAATAAAAACATGAATTACTTTTTTCAAAATCTTTAAAAGAAAGAAAAGGCTTCGCTTTAGAAAGCAGACGCAGCTGAAAAAAACAAGCTTTGACAACTGAATTTATTTGCCGGTCAAACTTTAAACCATCATCAAAAATGAAACCAAGATTTTTTTACCCACGATTTCAGACACTTAAGCCCTATTCGGACGGGATTAGTTTTACGTGGGGACGTGGAGTAATACAATTTTACCTCAGGACGTCTGTAATATTAATTGGCCAATTCGCACGAGACAAGACATCTCAGTATAATTAGCAGAAGTGGGAGGGGTAACTCGCTTTACGCACCACAGTAACCTCCTTGTTGTCATATGTGTATGACGTCGCTTCCTGTTATCACGTGCGCAAACAGACAACATGGCGCCTCCATGCTTGAAAAACGCGCCAAAAACTACTTTTATACAGGAAATGAGGGAATTTTACCGTACATGTTTACAGCGGGTCTATTCGGACGGGATCAGTATTACCTGAGGTCATTTTTCCGGACCTTTTTACAGCAGGTAAAAGTCGCCGTAATCTTTACTGACATCGTCCGTAATGATTACCGAGATGGCGCATTCGGACGGGACTAAAATCGCAGAGAAGCTCTGGTAATAATTACTTTACCCCCCACGTCCCCACGTAAAACTAGTCCCGTCCGAATAGTGCTAAAGACATCCCTCCCAAATCTAGTGTAAGGAAAATTGTAAGGAAAACCAAGCCTTTACATGCTGTAAGAGATTCAAGACCAACAGAATTTCGTTTGACAGGAAAATAGACCAGAGTGTCATCCGCATAGCAGTGAAATAGAAGTATAGAATAGAACAGAATAGAACGGTAGATAATAGATCGGTGCTTGAGCATAAACTGATATTAGCATCAACAAGCACATGTTTACTTTAATTTCTACCACAGCTAGCTATAGTCTGAATGCAGTCTGTGTGCTGCACTTGATGTAAGTCACACTCGTCTCTACAAACGAGTCACGTCTTGTTCTGGTGGCGGTGTAAGTTTTATGGATGGACGAGAACATATACAATGTAAAATGATGACTGTTCCTGATCTGTTCAATTAATTATTGACACATTTAATTATGTGAATGTCACACAGCAGTAGGAGCAGTGATGACAGGAATATTTTTCTTATTCCTTATTATAGTATTTATTGCTTCAATTTCCCATCAAACATTTTTTCAAAAATTAACTAATTAATTCCCCTAACTGGCATGGTGGCTTGGTGGTTAGCACGTTTGTGTCACACCTCCAGGGTTTGATTCCCACCTCCGCCTTGTGTGTGTGGAGTTTGCATGTTCTCCCCGTGCCTCGGGGGTTTCCTCCGGGTACTCCGGTTTCCTCCCCCGGTCCAAAGACATGCATGGTAGGTTGATCGGCATTTCTGGAAAATTGTCCGTAGTGTGTGAGTTTGTGAGTGAATGAGAGTGTGTGTGCCCTGCGATGGGTTGGCACTCCGTCCAGGGTGTATCCTGCCTCGATGCCCGATGACGCCTGAGATAGACACAGGCTCCCCGTGACCCGAGAAGTTCGGATAAGCGGTAGTGAATGAATGAATGAATGAATGAATCCTGTTAGCAGTAGCTTGTAGACCTCACAATAGCAGGAGTATGTTCCAGTGGAGCAGCTTGTTAACCTCAGATGGTAGGAGAAGGATACTAGAAGGATAATAGAACGGTAGATAATAGATCGCAACTGAGTAGAGGGGAATAAAACAAAACCCAGCTCAGTAAGACATTCTGAGACAGAAAGGAAAAGAACAAAACATAACACAATAGGATAAAATAGAATGTAACACGACAGTAGAACAGAAAACGATAGAATTAAACAGAACCCAACCGAATATGAAAAAGGAAGAAAATAAGAGGAAAAGATGAAAGGAAGAAAGACAGGTGAAGAAGGTGAAGAGGAAGAAAAGATGACAAGTGAAGAAAAGGAAGAAAGGAAGAAAATGAAAAAGAGGAAGACGGGGGATGATGAAGAAAGGAAGACTGTTGACTAAGAGGGAGAGGAGTCGAAAGAAGGACAGGTGAAGAAGGGGAGAGGAAGAACGTAAGGCAAGTGGAAAAGAGGAAGAGAAGAAGACGGGTGGTGGAAGATGATGAAAACCCTAATGGAGTTAAAAAGGAAAAATGATTGGAATTCATAGAGAATCAGAAACATGGGGTTCTTCAGTCACTGCAGGTTAATCTGGGACACATGGTGCATACACACACACACACACACACACACACACACACACACACACACACACACACACACACACACACACACACACACACACACTCTGTTTACACCTGGGCGATGAACTCACACACACACACACATACACACACTGTTTATACCTATACTCTGTTTACACCTGGGTGATGAACTCACGCACGCACACACACACACACACACACACACACACACACACACACACACACACACACACACACACACACCTGTGTATGAAAAGAGCAAGGGAGTGGAAAAAGCCCAGTAACTTCCTTTCCTTCTTTGAAATGTTCTGACCTCACCACTCTCAGCCTTTTCCTTTTGTCGCGCACGCTGCTGTGTTTGTGAAGGGTGGATTCATTTCTGACTTTCAAGAAATAAAAATCTCCATGACGTGCTTGAGGAACTGACAGGGTGGTGCGGTGATGATTATTTTAGAATTACACCAAACCCCAAATTCTTTTATTCAAACTCAGACTCCCTGAGAGGACACAAGGAAGAAAGGGACTCAAAAGGGAAGTCATCCTCTTCTGGGTGTCAGCGAAGTGTGATTATGAGCCCTTATTATTCTTCTGCTGGACACTGCATTAGGCTTTATTTGTTACCTCATTGTTGTAAAAATCTTCCTGTTCATTCATTCACATCAAATATCACACTGATTATCATTTGTGAGGGAATTTCACCAACCTATTATCACACCTAGGAGTTGGTGACAAACCCGGTGAGTCTATGGAAGTGGAATGCTATGATAATAATGATAGTTCACACAGATCATTACTGTATGAATAGCACACTGTGAGTGGGTGTGTCTGGATTAGCGTTAATGAGCCGAGACAGAAAAACTTCCCATCTGTAATTTTTGTGCATATTACGCAAACAAGGAGGGAACGGTGGCTTAGCGGTTAGCATGGTCGCCTCACACCTCCAGGGTTGGGGGATCGATTCCCGCCTCCGCCTTGTGTGTGCGGAGTTTACATGTTCTCCCCGTGCCTCGGGGGTTTCCTCCCCCGGTCCAAAGACATGCATGGTAGGTTGATTGGCATCTCTGGAAAATTGTCCGTAGTGTGTGTGTGTGTGTGAGTGAATGAGAGTGTGTGTGTGCCCTGTGATGGGTTGGCACTCCGTCCAGGGTGTATCCTGCCTCGATGCCCGATTACGCCTGAGATAGGCACAGGCTCCCCGTGACCCGAGAAGTTCGGATAAGCGGTAGAAAACGAATGAATGAATGAATGAATTATGCAAACAGAGAATATTTATTTTTACTTTAAATCGGTTCATTTAAAAGGAGAAATTTCAAGGTAGATGTTTTTAGTTTTTTGTAGATAGATGTTTTTCGTGTCTGTGCAACGATGATACATTGAGTTTCGCTTCATTATTGCGACGCTCCAGATAAAAACATTTTGTTTTTATTGTAAGTGTTACGAATAAATGTAGTCCTGCTGCACCTTAGACGGAGATCTTTCTCTTCTGTTTGACTATAAATGGTGGAGATTTTTACCTCCTTGTTGCTACACAGTAAAAATCCAGGAGGTCCTGCATGTCTCGACTCGTAAGGGTTTAGTCTGTAGAATCCGAATGATGTCATTTACTGTTCAGTGATTGGTGCTTGAGCATGAGCTAATATTAGCATCAACAAGCACATGTTTACTTTAATTTCTACCACAGCTAGCTATAGTCTGAATGCAGTCTGTGTGCTGCACTTGATGTAAGTCACACTCGTCTCTACAAACGAGTCCCGTCTTGTTCTGGTGGCGGTGTAAGTTTTATGGATGGACGAGAACATATACAATGTAAAATGATGACTGTTCCTGATCTGTACATTTAATTATTGACACATTTAATTATGTGAATGTCACACAGCAGTAGGAGCAGTGATGACAGGAATATTTTTCTTATTCCTTATTATAATATTTATTGCTTCAATTTCCCATCAAACATTTTTTCCAAAAATTAACTAATTAAAAATAATAATAATAAAAAAATAAAATAAAATAAAATAATAATAATCCATCCATCCATCCATCCATCTTCTACCGCTTATCCGGGGCCGGGTCGCGGGGGCAGCAGTCTAAGCAGGGATGCCCAGACTTCCCTCTCCCCAGACACTTCCTCCAGCTCTTCCGGAGGAATACCGAGGCGTTCCCAGGCCAGCCGAGAGACATAGTCCCTCCAGCGTGTCCTAGGTCTTCCCCGGGGCCTCCTCCCGGTTGGACATGCCCGGAACACCTCCCCAGGGAGGCGTCCAGGAGGCATCCGGAACAGATGCCCGAGCCACCTCAGCTGACTCCTCTCGATGTGGAGGAGCAGCGGCTCTACCCTGAACTCCTCCCGAGTGACCGAGCTCCTCACCCTATCTCTAAGGGAGCGCCCAGCCACCCTGCGGAGGAAACTCATTTCGGCCGCCTGTATCCGGGATCTCGTCCTTTCGGTCATGACCCAAAGCTCATGACCATAGGTGAGGGTAGGAACGTAGATCGACCGGTAAATAGAGAGCTTCGACTTGTGGCTCAGCTCTTTCTTCACCACAACAGATCGGTGTATCGACCGCATCACTGCAGAAGATACACCAATCCGGATGGAGCGGGAATAATAATAATAATAATAATAATAATAATAATAATAATAATAATAATAATCATAATAATAATAATAATAATAATAATAATAATGCATTTTATTTCATGGCGCCTTTCAGAACACCCAAGGTCACCTTACAAGCAGTATACAGGTCACTGCATATGGCAAAACACATAAACAAACAGCATATACCTAAAAAGTGCATATAAGTCTCAATAAAACATTTTATAAGAAAGCCTGTATAAAATGATAAGTCTTAAGACGTGTTTTAAAAGATTATGAAATGCCTTATACGTGAGTAGCAAGATTTTGAATTGAACTATATATTTTACTGGAAGCCAGTGCAATTGCTGGAGAACCGGAGAAATGTGATCAGTATAAGCTATTCCAGAGAGAACACGAGCTGCAGAATTCTGAACCAGTTGAAGCTTATCCGGCAATTTGGAGGGAATACCTGTAAGAAGATCATTGCAGTAGTCTATACGTGAGGTGACTAGTGCGTGAATGAGAACTGCAGTATTATTATTTGAAAGAAAGGGACGGAGACGATTAATGTTGCACAAATGGAAATATGCAATCCATGTGATATCATTAATTTGAGCTTTAAAAGATAGTGTGCTATCCATGATGACACCCAAACTTTTAACCTGAGAGGAAGGACAGATTGCAGTATTGTCAATATGTAAAGAGAAACTATTAGATTTAGACAAAACAGATCTAATGCCAACAAGCAGAGCCTCAGTTTTATTGCCATTTACTGTACCTTCAAAAAAATTTGCTGAGAGCCAGTATTTAATTTCAGCTAAACAGCTTGACAAATATGCCGGAGGAGAAGAACCGGTGTGTTTGGCAGACAGGTAGAGATGGGTGTCATCTGCATAGCAGTGAAAATTAATACCATATTTCCTTAAAATATCACCAAGAGGAAGCATATATATATATATATATATATATATATATATATATATATATATATATATATATATATATATATATATATATATAATGAAAAGAAGTGGGCCCAAGACAGAACCCTGGGAAACACCAGTGGTGACTGTAGATGTTCTTGAACTAAAACCTTTTTAATTGAATACGCTGACTTCGCCCAGATAGATATGACCTAAACCAAGACAGAACAGTGCCAGTAATACCAATGGAAACTAATCTGTCGATAAGTATGTTATGTGAGATAGTATCAAAGGCAGCGCTCAAGTCTAGAAGGACAAGTATAGTTAAAAGCCCAGATTCAGCTGCCAACAGTAGATCATTGGTTATTCTGACAAGAGCAGTCTCAGTGCTCTGGTGGGGAAGGCCAGATTGGAATATTTCTTACAAGTTATTGTTTGACAGATGTTCATGAATTTGGGTTGCAATACACTTTTCAACTACCTTAGAGATGAAAATTTTCAAAATTGAATGGATCACCTTCTGGTTTCTTAAGTATGGGTGTGATAATAGCAGATTTAAGAGATGGAGGTACAAAACCAGAACCAAGTGAAGCAAGTGAACAATTTTAGTAATCAACGGCAAAAGGGCTGGTAAACAAGCTTTTACTAAAGGAGTTGGTAGAGGGTCTAAATGACAAGTCGAAGATTTAGATTTACCTATCAGACCTACTATCTCTGAAATAGTTGGTAGTGTAAAATTAGAGAAAACAGAGTGGGGAGGTGTGTGAGTAATAGACTGACAAGAATCATTTTGAAGGGTACCAGTATGTAATTGCCGATGTACATTCTCAACCTTCTTCTTCTTCTTTCGTCTTTTCCCTTCAGGGGTCACCACAGCATATC
>NC_062527.1:22053168-22073168 GCF_022655615.1 Tachysurus fulvidraco | reverse complement strand
AACAGCATTTAGGGGAGGAGTCAGTGCCAAAGACCTCCAGCCACCTAGTTGATGAAAATTCTTTCAGAAGCTGTATATGACAGATTTTCACACAGGTTATATACAGAGCTTTTTTCCTTGACTTTTGTAAAAAGTCAGGGATGTCACATAAAACTAAATCCCTCCATTGTGCACAGATATATGGGTCCTTTAAAACAGCTCTATGGTCGGGTGGCAGTATGAGTTGGTTATACCTGATACCAGTTTTTTTTACTCAATACCAAACTGGTGTCTTTTGCAATGGAACAACATAATCTTTGAAGTAAAAAAAAACACTTCAAAAACAGAGGCTCTGCCAGTAACCACACCCCAGCAAGTGAGTCACGTAGCGAGAGCAGGTAGGACAGATCCTTCTAAGCCTCCAACATTGACATATAAAACAGGGTTAATCCCACTAGTTCAGTCTCTTGTGGTTTCATTAAAAACAGATGTTTGTCAAGTCCCGTTCTGCCAGCTGTTCTTAAGAGTGAGATTGCACTAATGCCCCCTTTCCCCCGAGGCAGTTAGAGTGCAGGTTCGGAGCCTAATTTAGAACCAGTTCTTTCTGTTTCGAACGCCAAAGCACTATGGGGTCAGAATTGTTTCTTTATTCTGAATAAATACACTATGATCCACAAATAAATATAAAGAGTTTCACAAATATTTTTACAAATTTCACAAAAAGAAATGAAATTCACAAATAAATAAAATGGGATTTGCAAATAAAAAAAATATTTATAAATTGTATTTATTTGCGAATTGCTTCCTTCTCATTTGTGAATCACGTTCTGTGCATTTGTGGATTTGAAACATTTCTAACGTCAAGACGTGCACAAGAATCCACAAATAGGTGACTCCGCCCACCGTCTACTCCAGCCAATCACGTTCTGATTTACTCGCTCTTCACACCACCACTGGACACATTGATGATGCTGAAATCATTTCCAAAGAAAGCAGAATTGAACTAACCCTTAGTGCTGCTACAGTCCATACAGGGTTACCAGATTGGGCTCGAATCTGCGACTAATGTTTTTTATTTGTTTTTTTTTTAATCGTATTTTGCAGCACATATTACACTGTGATAGTGCGAGTAAATCAGAACGTGATTGGTTTGAGGTAGACCGTGCCACGATTGGTCAGCGCCACGAGACCATTGTCCGATTGGCTGGAGTAGACGGTGGGCGGAGTCACCTGTTTGTGGATTCTTGTGCACGTCTTGACGTTAGAAATGTTTCAAATCCACAAATGCACAGAACGCGATTCACAAATGAGCAGGAAGCAATTCGCAAATAAATACAATTTATAAATATTTTTTTTATTTGCAAATCCCATTTTATTTATTTGTGAATTTCATTTCTTTTTGTGAAATTTGTAAAAATATTTGTGAAACTCTTTAGATTTATTTGTGGATCATAGTGTATTTATTCAGAATAACGAAACAATTCTGACCCCATAAAGCACCGGCTCCGAACCAGGAAAAGTGGTTCTTAAGTAGCACCAAAACGTTGCTGGTCTAGACTTAAGAACCGCTTAAGTACCTTAAGTATACTAATGTTTAATACACTTTTACTTTACTGCAATATGATCAGTTATCAGCACACATGATAGTAGGTAGCTACATGCTAAGGCTAATTTTTTTCTGTGTTAACGATAAAAGAACATTATGTACTTTCTCCATCACAACCTCCGTTTATACAGATTACACGGAGCTGCATGTACACGTTTTATTCGCCGCGTTTGGATGTTGATGTAGGTTCACAAAGCCATGAGCAACATCCGGCACTGTTATTGTTGTGTTTGTGTTTGTCGCTGCTGCGCTAACGTTGCTGGGACACGTGACACATATACAGTGACGTCACACTCGGCTCTGTGATGCTCTCTAGCCGGTGGAAAGTCAAACCGGTGCTTAGAAGGTTCGCCAGTGGAACCAACTTTGAACCAGCACCAGCACTAGCTCTGAACCAGCACCCGGTTCTTTCCGGTGGAAAAGAGGCATAAGTTCCTAAGTAATGGACTTATTTTACAGCAACCTCTGTGCAGCTTGTAGCTCTTGTCCCCCTTCTTGTAGTTGAAAGTATAGTACAGGCGAATTATTTTAGTGCCGGACTGACGAAAAGAAGGTCACCAATGCCCCTTTTCCACCGAGGCAGTTTGAGTGCTGGTTCGGAACCTAATTTAGAACCATTACTTTCTGTTTCGACCGCCAAAGAAACCGGCTCTGAACCTGTACAACCTCCGTTTATACAGATTACACAGAGCTGCACGTACACGTCAGATTCACCACGTTTGGGTGTTAATGTAGGTTCGCAAAGCCATGAGCATTAACAGTAAAGCACCATCCGCCATTGTTGTTGTGTTTGTGTTTGTCGCTGCTGCGCTAACGTTGCTATGTAACGTGACACGTATACAGTGACGTCACACTCGGCTCTGTGACGCTCTCTAACCGATGGAAAGGCAAACCGGTTCTTAGAAGGTTCTCCAGTGGAACCAACTCTGAACCAGCACCAGCACTAGCTCTGAACCAGCACCCAGTTCTTTCCCGTTGGAAAAGGGGCAAAAGGTGTGGTGGTTGTAGCGCATTGAGTTTATGCCAGAGCATGGAGTCATCCAAGTTACTCTTCCTCTGTAGGATAGTGGCGATAGCACCCATTTCCAATGAGACAATTTGGTGCACATACTCTTCACTACGCAGTTCCAGTTCTGTTTTCTAAACTCTTCTGACCCAGTACATTTAGACCCAGTTAGAAGTGGAAGCCCCCTCTGTCATAACTTGTCCTGCCCATAAATCCTTGCTCCTTTACCTGTTTATTTTATTAGAAGAAGAATCCTTCTGGTAGATTTCAAGATAAAACTTTGATGTCCCTGCTGTTGTTAATAATCACTAATGCCCCTTTCCCCCCGAGGCAGTTTGAGTGCAGGTTCGGAGCCTAATTTAGAACCAGTTCTTTCTGTTTCGACCGCCAAAGCACTGGCTCTGAACCAGGAAAAGTGGTTCTTAAATAGCACCAAAACGTTGCTGGTCTAGACTTAAGTACCGCTTGTGTCAGGAGCTGTGGGCGGGGCTGTGGGCGGGGCTACTGTTAGCGCATTTGATAATGTACCTTAAGTTTACTAATGTTTAATACACTTTTACTTTACCGCGATATGATACATTATCAGCACACATGATAGTAGGTAGCTACATGCTAATGCTAATTTTTTTTCTGTGTTAATGATAAAATAACTTTATGTACTTTCTCCATCACAACCTCCGTTTATACAGATTACACGGAGCTGCACGTACACGTCGGATTCGCCGCGTTTGGGTGTTAATGTAGGTTCACAAAGCCATGAGCATTAACAGTAAGCAACATCCGCCATTGTTGTTGTTTTTGTGTTTTCCGCTGCTGCGCTAACATTGCTGTGTAACGTGACACGTATACAGTGACGTCACACTCGGCTCTGTGATGCTCTCTAACCGATGGAAAGGCAAACCGGTGCTTAGAAGGTTCGCCATTGGAACCAACTTCGAACCAGCACCAGCACTAGCTCTGAACCAGCACCCGGTTCTTTCTGGTGGAAAAGAGGCATATGACGTCATCTACATAAGCAGAGAGCACAATTTCTCCTGCAAGATCACTGGAACTTGAAAACCTTCTAGCTTCCCCTGAAGGAAAGCCAGCAATGGTTTGAAATAAATCTGACCTGAAAAGCGATCGTTGTACAAACAGTTTTACCCAAAAAGTTATTACCAAATCCAAAAGCCAGCCATGTTAGAATTGGTGGTCTTTCTCACCATTTTAATCACTATCACCAGTCAGCTTATCTAGAGTTATTTTGGTGTCCAGATCAGCCGCAGATTCCACATCCGGCTCTAGAAGTCATTGAATCAATAACTCAGTGCATCTCTATATAGAGCAGAATAAAAATCCACTGCCTGCTTTTGCATTCCTCTGATTTCAGTAGTTACTCTTCCATTAGGGAGGTGGTGATGGGTCATTTACTTGTGCTGTGAAGAAACACACTGCTGGTGCATCCATATCTGCAAGTCATCAATATCGAATTTCACCAGCGCTCCCTTCACTCTTTCAATCATGTAGGATGAATCAGAGGAGAAAGAGGAGTGTGTACAGATGTCACAATCTTACTACCAATCTCACCCTGCACATCTCTCACACTCCATAGGCCACGTTCACCCACCGACTCCTATTATTCATTTATTACATTTTATTCATTTCATTTCATTTCATTTCAAGGAGGCACGGTGGCTTAGTGGTTAGCACGTTCGCCTCACACCTCCAGGGTTGGGGGTTCGATTCCCACCTCCTCCTTGTGTGTGTGGAGTTTGCATGTTCTCCCCGTGCCTCAGGGGTTTCCTCCGGGTACTCCGGTTTCTTCCCCGGTCCAAAGACATGCATGGTAGGTTGATTGGCATCTCTGGAAAATTGTCCGTAGTGTGTGAGTGTGTGAGTGAATGAGTGTGTGTGTGTGCCCTGTGATGGGTTGGCACTCCGTCCATGGTGTATCCTGCCTCGATGCCCGATGACGCCTGAGATAGGCACAGGCTCCCCGTGACCCGAGAAGTTCGGATAAGCGGTAGAAAATGAATGAATGAATGAATTTCATTAAAGTGCCCCATTGGCTCTTCTGCAGCATCAACCAGTAAACTAATCTCTTGGTTTTTCCCTGTTCAAGGGCCTTCTAAAAAAACAACAACCAAAGAACCAACCAAAAAACATGCATTAATGCATTAATAATGTAATCTCGTAGTGTTTTGGGAAAATTATATTTATGAATTCGTTAGCAACGTACTGTACATCTGAATTGTACAGAAGTCCTAAGAGGCCGTTCATTATTAAATTTTTTCTTCATGACATTTTATAGTGAGCTCGACATAACGAGCCGTGTTCCCATGATCTAGATTTAATTTAATTAACATTTTTATGACGTCATTGTATCGTGAGAAAAACCTCGTGCCTTGTGAATGTTTCTGGTGTATTTGCTCATTAGCGTATAAAATCTCCATCATAAATTCACATCACCTAACAGCCTCCTTCTTAAGTGTCGGACACTCGGACATGTGGAAGATGGCGATCACTGACAGACAGAGCTGTTTCAGTCTGGGCCACTGATCATTGTGCTTCTGCTGCCTCTGGAACATGTTCCTATGCCGAGATCACGAGAAAATTAAATCGAAAACAAGAAATAAAGACATGTAATAATGCATGAGCTCTTGTTGTGATTACATTTTAGGAACAGTATAAGACTTTAGACTTCCTTGCCTCAAGGCACTATTGCTGTAACTGTATTTCAACACTGTGTAACATCAGGGCTCTCAGATATCACGCATTGAGAGTGACAGTCACGCATTTGGGTCTTTTCTCACGCTCTCCCGCCACACATCGTATTTCTCACGCAGAAAAACTTTTTGACTATTTATTCATATATTTAATAAGCCGCAGCGCCCAAAATGTCTCTGTCCGCACCGCTGTCACTATGGAACCGGGCAGGAATCAAACGCGTCTCCCTTGGAGTTCTTAGTCGAGCCTGACACTTATCAGCCAATCAAAAAAAGAGGCTACACAACAGCCAATCAGAACATAGCACTATTGTATCTGGATAAGATTTAATGCAGCAACCAATTAAAAAAAAACATATTCATTAGAGATGGTATTTTCGATGGTCGGTTTGAACAAAACCTCAACACGAAACAGCTCATCTCTGGATGGGACATTGTCCTCAATTATGACCGTCTGGGCTTGAGCTGAACTGTTTTATATGGGAGCAACATTACAAATGATAAAGGGGTCCAAAAAGTTAACAAACACTTACAATAAACACCATAATATCTCAGTAATAAATAAATGATATTCAAATTAATTACTTGAATAATTGACGAATTAATTGATGCATTGATTAATTAGCTTCTTTTTATTGCTTCCCAGATTGTGTGATTTCTATTGTAAACACAGAGAGGCGCTCGTGAACCTGAAACAGTGCTGAAGTTTCGATATTTTACGTAATCGCGACACCTAGTGTTCAATGCATGAACAACGTCTTATCGTTTTCTTTATTGTTTTTTTTAAATCCTTGCAGAATTGTGCTGATGTACAAAAAACAAAATGTGTTCATCTTTTAAACTCCTCCCGATGAAGACACAGACTTTCTCTGAGATGTTCTACAAACAGATCTGTGGTCATTTTTTTTTTTTAGATAAAAACCTTCACTCTGATTTTAGGGCTTCTGGACTTCATTGGAAGACTTTTTCATTACATAATTAATAAGGAGAAGAATAAAGATAAAAACCATTAACAGTAATTAGAGTTATCGCTGTCCCTGCCATATAAGGTCAACGTATTGCTGCTTTATCAGTGGAAAAGGACCTGCAGCAATAATTCATGCACTTTATTACACGTTCTTTTGGTCGGCTTGCAGAAGTTCCGTTGCTGACTAAATGTCTGTCTTTGTCCCGTGTACAGTGTGTGTTATTTCTGATCGGTTACTGGAAGGTTTCTCAACAGACAACAAGGACAGCATTACAGCAGCATCCCTTTATTTCATTCTGTATACAAAGGTGGAAAGTTAAAGAGCGTACATTCTAACAAAGCTTATTTTTATCCAATACTTCATCATGTAGTACATTTAAAAAGTGAGATTCATAAAACACAGTGTTACTGAAGGCACTTAGGAAGAGAGGAGTCTGAACACTATACTGTACTTTATCATACTCAAAACATCTCTCTCTCTCTCTCTCTCTCTCTCTCTCTCTCTCTCTCTCTCTCTCTCTCTCTCTGCCCTTTTCTGACCTCAAGTTTTTAAGCTTTTTTTACATTTGTAATTATTTATTTTTATACAGTGACTACATCCTTATTGTGAAAGCACACCGATTCACTGATTTCACTGTGATGGAAACATATTACAGCCAATCAAATTGCAACCTGCATGACTGTGACGCAGGACATGGGCGGAGCCTCTGAGGCTGAGACTAGTGATGTGTCGTGTTCTGATCTATGACCTGATCTCAGTCATGATCCTTCGCAAATTGACAGATGGAGACGGAGAGAGAGAAAAGGATGGGTGGAGAAGCAGGAACCAAATAAAAATGTACTGTATAAAACTCCAAATCCAGAGAACGAGGAATCGATTAAAATAAATCAAACAGAAATGTATAGAAGAATTATTACATTCATTCACCTCGATAAGTGCTCTATCTTGCTCAGGGTCACGGCTGATCCCGCATCTATCCCAGGACTTCCGCAAATCCGGTCCGTCAAATTGCAAGTTTTCTGACCACTAAAATCTGAGAACCAGGAAATGACTAACGTGATAAACTATGCATCCAGAAAACCAGGAAGTAAATAATACATTTTGATCAACAAATAAAAAAATAAAAAAAATAAAAAAAATAAAAACAGAATTCCAGAGAACCATGAGTTTATTAAAAAAAAAGTCTTTGGTGACTACTCTAAAGTCTGAAGAAGTGACAAAATAAAAAAGTGACGCTGAAGACCATCTGTTAATGTTTAAGAGGTTGTGAGTTTCAGTCCTTCACGTGCATCTCTAACTACTCGCCCCAGCTGGACGTAGACTAGATGCCTTTAAACAGTCTGATTTTGCCTTTCTGAGCCAGTAGCTCCGTGATGTTGTACTCGAACTCTGCGTCATGGACGCCCGTCTCTTTGAAGGCGCTATTCACCAAGTTCTCCTCCCAGTAGTGGTGCCAGTTTCCCTCCCCATCAGCTCCGAATCCAAAAAGATTCACCTGAAGAAGAAAAAAACAAGACGCAAGCTGAAAGTGTGTCATACAGAAGGCAGAGAGAAGCGAGCTGGTATTCAGAGCTAACAGGACTGATGGACTTTGTAATGGTCTTCTTCAGTTTAGAAGTGAACTCTATTACTGATCTGCAGATTGTGAGCCTGCTGGGCCTGAACATCTCCCTCTGTCTCCCAGTTAAACCATCAGACTCCTCAACAACCAGAACCAGTTTAATGCAGCAGTATGGTCCTGGACATTGTCTCATTTCAGCGTGTACGTGATATGTGGTTGTCAGTAATGGATTGGGGGCAGGTCGTGGCCTAATGGTTAGAGAGTCTGACTCGTAATCCTAAGGTTGTGGGTTTGAGTCTCGGGCCGGCCACGACTGAGGTGCCCTTGAGCAAGGCACCGAACCCCCCAACTGCTCCCCATTAATGGCTGCCCAATGCTCCGGGTGTGTGTTCATGGTGTGTGTGTGTGTGTGTTCACTGCTGTGTGTGTGCACTTTGGATGGGTCAAATGCAGAGAACAAATTCTGAGTATGGGTCACTGAGTAGCCGTATGTCACGTCACTTTAAGATATATGGTTGAAATGAAAATAAATACTTCTTGACTTGACTTTGTTAGTCATGCACACACACACACACACACACACACACACACACACACACACACACACACACACACACACACACACACACACACTGCTCTGTATAATCTCATGCTATGCAATGTTGTCAGACTCCACAAGAAGTTTTATAATAAAAAAAAAAAGATAAAGAAAAATAAAGAAATTAAATATATGAAAAATAAAAATCAAGGAACAAAACAAACTAAAGGTTTACATAAATAATTAATTAATTACTTAATTAAATAATTACTTATTAAATTGCTAATTAATTAAATAAATATTTAGTGGAAAAATAAATTCAATGTAAATGGTTATAAAAAAACTACAGCAATACAAAGAAACATAAAAAATATATAAAGGACAAACAATAGATAATAAGGAAAAAAGGGAAAAAAAACATGTATTGGAAAGAAAAGAAGAGAATAAAGCGATGTCTAGGGAGTAAAGTGAGATAACAGTGTAAGTGAGCAGTGCAGCCGCTAGAGGGCAGTACCTGGTCACAGATGTGCAGAGCGAGGACAAGCGACAGGAAGCCGGTGGATGGATAACGGCCGTGACTCTCCAACCACACCTCATACACGTACTTCATAAACGTGGGGTTATACACCAACACCTGCCCTCACACACACACACACACACACACACACACACACACACACACACACACACACACACACACACACACACACACACACACACACACAGAGCTATGTGAGACATAGGATCTGAGAGAAAAGTGCAAATGATAGTGTAAAAAATGCAAAAAAGCTCACATTCTGTCTGTTAGCTGTGATCCGCTTTTTGACGGGCATATAGGTGCTGAGAGAGAGAGAGAGAGAGAGAGAGAGAGAGAGAGAGAGAGAGAGAGAGAGAGAGAATGTCTTTAACCCATAACATTTTCACACACATGTTTTAATTAATAAGCATTCCAGCACAGCTCTATTGTATTCTGGATCCTTATTGATCAGAAGGTGCTAATTATCATGAATGAACATATTACTGTTACTATAGTAACGGCTCTATCCCTGGGACCTGTGCAGTAGACGCTCCACATAAAGGAGTTAAAATCTGGATGGTGGTGGTTGATATGCTGCAGCAGGTGTTTGTTGGTCTGTCAGACATGTGCAGGACTCACAAGTCGATGTGTCCAGAGGTCAGAGCGCTGACGAGCCACTCCAGGTCAAGGACCTTAAACGGGACAAGCAGTAGGTTGGTGCTGACGTTCTGCAGGTCCATGGCACTTTCAGGATACATCACATGGTGCGTGGTTCTGTAGCCCACATCACGCTCAAAGCCATGTGTCGGAGCCTGGTTTATCCTGTAGACACACACACACACACACACACACACACACACACACACACACACACACACACACACACATTTTTTAATTCATAATCCCGCTTAGCTTTGATTATAAACCAAACCTCTTATCCTGAGGTGACTCCGGCTAACTAGTTGATTTTTTTCTAGCATTAACACTAACACTAGTTAGCAATAACGGTCAATGGAAACTCTTTATCTCCTGTGTTAACTCTACCTAGTTAGTAATAATGTCCTCCTGTCCTAGCCTTATCTATTCATTCCACCTAGATAGCATTAGCCTCACATGCTAAAGCTCGTTGCTGGCTAGCTCGTTTGTCAGCAAGTTTTATACATGTCCTGGAGAACTCCATAATGTCTTACTGTAACTAATCTCTTGATTTTAGCTAGCTAGCATGAATCTCCTAGGGTAACATGCTAGCTAGCAGTAAGCTCGTGTTCCAATGATCGATAACTGTTCTGTAAAAATCCTCTGTAAAGCAGGCCGAAGTTTTGTTTGTACTAAATAAGTAATAATGACAAATGATAGCATTGAACTCAAGTGTGAACTCTAGCTAGTTAGCACTAACCTCCTGGTGTGACCTGCTAGCGCTAACTGTGTGTTAATAGCACTACTTTTAAGATATTATAAATGAGATTTTATTTTTATTTCTTTTTTTTATTCGAGCTGCTGAAATAAACGAGACATTTTGGGACTGAAATAAACAGCTGATGGCAGAAACAGCAGGATGTTAATCGTTCGAATCAAACTCGCCGCACGACGAACGGAGAGCTGCGCGGCCGCTCGGCTTCTTTTTTCTTTGAAAAACAACATGAAAGCGTTAGAAAATTAAATCTCTATGAGCAAAGACAAAATCATTTTATAGAGCGTTAATCAGCTCTAATAAACAGCTCTGTCTCTAATAAACGACTCCTAATGAACGACTCGGCTCTTATAAACGACTCCTACTTTCACTCTGTGAAGCGAAGCTCTTCACACCGCCGTCTTGGTTCGTCTCCTCGTTTCTTCAGCAGGGACGCTGATTCAAAGTGAACTCGGCTGTAAATCGTGCGTTTTTTTTTTTTTTTCAATC
The DNA here is from genome assembly GCF_022655615.1 of Tachysurus fulvidraco. Classification (NCBI taxonomy): domain Eukaryota; kingdom Metazoa; phylum Chordata; class Actinopteri; order Siluriformes; family Bagridae; genus Tachysurus; species Tachysurus fulvidraco. The sequence goes on along the minus strand of NC_062527.1, from coordinate 22,062,388 downwards.
ACGTCACACAGACTAGCGCAGAGACATGACAGGAAATAACACAGCGGGCCACTTCGCCTGGTTCCATTCTGTTTTTCCAAGATATTGAATTCTTTTGTTATTGCGGAAACAAAAAGCGTGGAATAGTTTCTCTACAATCGATCCGTCTGCCGAATTAGAAAAAGCAATCTGTCACTGTAACGATGAATAATATTATACTAATACTACGAGTACTACTACTACTGCTGCTACTACCACTAATAATAATAATTAGTACAACTTGTAGGAGTAGGAAATGAAAAGCAAATGATATACAGCATGAAATGTATCAATAGATGGATAAAATAACTCCGGTAACTCAAATTCTGGCTCACTTCCTTCTCTTATATCGTGAAGTTTCTTGTTACAATTTATTCTATGCTAATATCAGTTTTCTTCGCTAGTGCTTGCTAAAAAAAAAATCCAACAATGTTCAAGATTATAATCATGGAAAGTCCAGGATTAAAAGAGTACAGTGAAGACACACCGAGGCAGAAGAGACACCCAGGATGCACTGCACCTACAGCGATATCTCAACCGGTTAGCGAGCTACATACAAGACGACTAGCGTGATGAAACCGACGGCAGTGTTAGCATGAGTGTGGAGACGAGGAGGCGAGAGGTGAGCTGCACCGATGAAAGGATGAAAGTGCTGCTCTTTTTATGTGGAGATGAAGTGAGCTCTAAACCCAACGGCAGTCTAATCAGCAGCTCAACGAACAGCATTGTGGGTAACGAAGGACTTTTTTGTTAACTGAAATAAAAATAGAACCAACCAGCTGCTCGTTTCTCTGACTAACTGTAAATGTTGACAATACGCAAATACCTTCAGCCAGAAAATAGAAAGGACATTTATTGTTTCAGACAGAACCTGAGACGTGAGGAACTCCAGGCCGGAGATTGTTCTTCACACACACCGTTCTGTACAAACTCTACATGGTTGAAATGACATCAAATCAAACTCACTGAAGCTCCTCCACTTTACTGAATCATCCCAGTTCATCAAAGACCAAGACTAAAACATTTCCTGGTGTTTTTTTGGAATGGAGAATTATTTTGAAATATTCATTCATTCATTCATTCATTCATGCCTATCTCAGGCGTCATCGGGCATCGAGGCAGGATACACCCTGGACAGAGTGCCAACCCATCACAGGGCACACACACACACTCTCATTCATTCACTCACACACACACTACGGACAATTTTCCAGAGATGCCAATCAACCTACCATGCATGTCTTTGGACCGGGGGAGGAAACCGGAGTACCCGGAGGAAACCCCCGAGGCACGGGGAGAACATGCAAACTCCACACACACACAAGGCTGAGACGGGAATCGAACCCCCAACCCCGGAGGTGTGAGGTGAACGTGCTAACCACTAAGCCACCGTGCCCAGCTATTTTGAAATCTGAATAATTAAATAAATCATGCTAATATTATTAAAATACATCATGGTTCCCAGCCCTGGTCCAGGACGACCCTGTCTGAGTGACACTCCTGCTCTAGAACTCAAGCAACTCAGGAAGAGCTGAGCAGGAAAACACTAAATCCAGAGGGTGAAGGATAAGCATGATCAAATATGGCCTACATGAACAGGAAATAGCTCCAGACCTGATAAAAAAAACAGGACTGTGAGAACATTCTTTTACTTTGAACTTCTTATCAGGTTATTACGGATGTAAACTATGCCACTGATAGTGTATCGGTTTCAGCGTCAATTCCTGCACTATTATTGGAGAAGTACGTGGTTTGGAATGCCATCAGCTCAGCTTGGTGTTGCACTAAAACTACATCAGCTTGACTTGCTGTGCCACAAAAGACTGATCATTTTGGCTTGGTCTGACTCGAAAAGAGGATCAGCTCAGCTTTGTTAATCAGTTCGTCTTGCTCCGGGAGTAAATGTTGATCATCTCAGCCTGGTGTGACCTTTCGTTCATTTTCTTTTGAATTTATTTTTAATCAATATTATTTTTTTTCCTGCCGTGCTTTTGACTTACGGTGCTTTTTTGACCTTGGTTATGGATTTCTGGCTGTTTCTACTGACTTGAGTGTGTGTACGTCTCATACAGCGGGAGTGTTTAAATCCACCTTAAAAGGCAATTTCAGTGAATTATTCAGTGTTATTTTTCCTGCTCCGATGCAGCAAATCGAGCTTTTTAAACTTGATCATAATTAGCTGATGAGCGGAATTCTGCACGTCAGGGAACGGGAAAAAATGCTACGCCGAGCAGTTCGGCATAGACGATCCGAGAGCCACGGAAGAGGTTTAGGGAGAAATGGCGCTGCAGCATGAGAGATAAGAAACTCACACTTCACAAATCTTACATTATTTAGTGAAACAGATTGAAGATGAGAACATTTTATTTTTGTGATAGTCCCAAAGCTGAGCGGAAGCTGTACGCTACATGCTGACGTTTTACATCCTTTTCCTCTGTACGTAATCTGATATGCTGATAATCTTTTTACCCTGATCTGCTGCACCAGACTGAAATATCAGAGCATGGGAATGACTCTTACCGGATGACAAAGTCGCTGGAGTCGATCGCTTTGCCGTAATGGGATGAGAGGAGATTTCCAGAGTTTCCTACCACCGAGCATGAACGACATCGGGAAGGTCCAGCATCCATGTAGTGCTGTTCTCCAGGGATGACCTGAAATAACCTGTCCATCACTGCACTCAAGTTGGATGGGTTGCTCTCAGCCTGAAGCCACTACACACACACACACACACACACACACACACACACACACACACACACACACACACACACACACACAGTACAATTATAGAGCTATATATACAGTATATACACACAAGCACGACCACAGTTCACCATCCATCTATGCAGTTATCCAGTCAGGTATCACATGGCACCAACACAGTGCATAATATTATGCAGATACAAGCCAAGAGTGTCAGATATTGTTCACATCAATAAATCCATCATTCCAAAAGTATATTTGGTGCAAAAACCCACACCCACGGTGCAGGTGCAACCATGAAGTTGAAGGGAATCATGAAGCGCTACAAGTACCAGTTGATTTTAGTGCAAAACCTAAAAGGTGTCTGCTAGTAAGCTGCAGAGGAACAGGAATGTTACCTTTCAGCATGACAATGAGCCAACAAACACAGTCAGATCAGCAAAGAATGGCTTCAACAAAAGATCACCAATTAGTGTAGTTGGGTAAATATAGTTTAGGGGTATGCACTACATTATTGTAAGTGTTTACTTTTTCCTAAAAATGATGGGTTTTCACTTAATTGTTTATACATTGCTCCAGATTATTCATTCATACATTCATTTCCTACCGCTTTATCCGAACTTCTCGGGTCACGGGGAGCCTGTGTCTATCTCAGGCGTCATGGGGCATCGAGGCAGGATACACCCTAGACGGAGTGCCAACCCATCACAGGGCACACACACACTCTCATTCACTCACACACACACACACTACGGACAATTTTCCAGAGATGCCAATCAACCTACCATGCATGTCTTTGGACCGGGGGAGGAAACCGGACTTGCTTTATCAAAACAAAGTGATCTGTCTGCTTTCCCTGTTGCTTTATAAATAAAGAACTGCTGTAACCAACAGAAAAAACTCAAATGGCTTGCTGTGGGGTCCCACAGCAAAGTCGGTGGCATTAGATAGCAACATGAGAGATAATCCAATAAAACCACTGTGGCACTAATAATCTTGCTACAGAGCTTAAGTTGTTAGGCAGCAGTAGAACTAGTGTTGAGTCAGTGACAGGAAAAATAGTTACTGTACAATATTATTAGCATAGACTAGCATGTGTAATATACAGTATGCTGTGTATTAATGTATTTTGCCTACTCATATCAGACAGTACTACAGTCAGTACTGCTTTGTTTGAAGACTGACAGTAACTCAGCTGTTCAGACATATAAAGATTGGTCATTTCACCACCTACATGCCAGAACACAGAACGGTCCATAATGCATGCCTTTCTTCTACCCCGAGAGATGGGAGGTCCAACCAAGCAATGCCAGAGGATTAGAGGGTGCATGGTGCAGTGTGGGGTATGATAAAAGTGTTAAGTAAGCTGGGAGCTGGACTCTTTTTGACTTTGTAGGCAAGCATCAATATATGAATTCTGATTTGGGCATTTACAAAAATCCAGAGGAGGGAACCTGTCAATGGGATGGTGTGGGAGAAAAGTTTTGGATTAGTTGCAAAGGTTGAAGAGAATGGCCTCTGTAGATAGAAATAGACTAGACTTGAACTTGTCAGCTTAGTAATGTGGGGCAAGGACAATCGATTGTCCGTCGTACCCCCAACGATGCATGCAGTAACAGAATGGGAGGTCTGAGAGTTTTCCAGAATTATGACATAGGCCTGCATTTGCAGGGATAAGCAGCAGGTTGATTATGCTGGACTTCATATTCAGCTGATAAGCTGCCGTTTATGATGAGGTCATGACTGAAACATGAGTGTCTGAGAGAGAAAAAGAAAGGATTGAGTTGAGTGTCATCAGCGAAGTAGTGGTATGAAAACCCATATGAGTATGTGATCTGACCAAGAAAGTAGGTACGACTTCAGCAAGAGATCGAGTTTAGAGGCGGAATAGAAGCAAACCAGGCATTAAGCCTTGTGGGATACCAGTAGAGACTCTGCATGATGCAGATGCAACGGAATTACTTGGATGAGTGATTGACAGTTGCGTTCCCCAATGAACCTCTGTGAAGTCGGCACCCCATAAAAAGAAATAATCACCAAAACTATGCCATTCGTTTGTGCTACGTTTGTGCTGCAAAAAAAAATTAAGCCACTTAACCATTGTAACTTTTAAACAGTTTATTTGAACTGTGTCCTGTGTATTCTGACACATAAGAGATTTGGAGAGGTTTGGAGAGATTTGGACGGCACCGGGTGCAGAGTGACATCATAGCTCCAAATTGTTTTTGCTATTTCTAAGAAGAGGAAATATACTTGACGTCCATTTCAACGGCACAAACCGGCACAAAACGAACGACACCAGTTCTGTGTGATTTAGACGAACTGGGGTGGAGAATGACGTCACAGTTCCCGAAAATATTTTATTTTATAAATATATTAAAATATTTAAATATATTTTCATATTATATATTCAACAGGTACAGTGTTTTTTTTAACGGCACAAATGGGCACAAATCGAGCACAAACGAACTAAGCCGGTTTTGAGCGATTTGGGCGATGTGGGGTGGAAAATGACGTCACAAGGCCCCTAGGGAGGTCCCTAATTAGCAGGGTACACTCCCGATTTAAAAATGGTAATAGCTGGGATGCGTCACATCTGGGTTGTCCTTTTGTTTGGCTGGCAGTAGCTGCAGGTGTGTGCAGTTAGCAATTAGCAGTTTTACAAATTGTTTCTTGTGTATAACATTCTGTGATCTGTTTGTGCCATCCTAGCTTGAATTTTTGCCCCTTTGGGTGGCTTGTTCTCCTTCGCTGTGCTCTAGTAGTGAACTGAACAACTGCTGAACTTCCAGGTATGTGGGGTTGTTTATTTAAGCCGGTGGTAGCCTAGCTGCTTATGTAATGAGTGATTTCTCGTACCTCAGTTAAACAGCAGCTTCTACGAGTGCCGCGAGTCATCGTGAGAGCAGACGGGTGTGTTGGTGGTAATATCGGGAGGCGATGAGTATTTTAGTAGTTTTAGAGCTTAAGATTGTTCTACGAGCTTGTTTACATTTAGTCTGGATTCCTCCTTTTCGTCTCTTTCATCGATATCTCCTGTTACGCTTACAACCTGGACTATTGGCTCACACTATTAGGGGCTGCTGGTTGCTTTAATAGTGTCTCGGCTTAATCATGCTGTCATCTTATCGCCGTTCGTGAAGGGACTTGTCCGTTTTTCCATTTGTTTTATTTAACCACTTATGTGGTCACCCCCCTATTTTTATTTTATTATTTTTTTATTTATTATATTATTATTTTTATTTATATTATTGTTTGCATGTTCCTGAGGAGTGTTCATACCATTTGGATTAGTGCCCAATATAATCTGCTTACTTCCTGTGAAGGTTATTTTATGGTTGAGTTTTCTTATTAATGGTCATATCGTTTATGTTAAGTCTGTTCTACGAGCTTGTTTACATTTAGTGTGGATTCTTCCTTTTCGTCTCTTTCATCGATATCTCCTGGGGCTCGGGCATCTGTTTCGGATGCCTCCTGGACGCCTCCCTGGGGAGGTGCTCCAGGCATGTCCAACCGGGAAGAAGCTTCGGGGAAGACCTAGGACACGCTGGAGGGACTATGTCTCTCGGCTGGCCTGGGAACGCCTCGGTATTCCCCCGGAAGAGCTGGAGGAAGTGTCTGGGGAGAAGGAAGTCTGGGCATCCCTGCTTAGACTGCTACCCCCACGACCCGGCCCCGGATAAGCAGTAGAAGAAGGATGGATGGATGGATATTCAAGGGTATTTTTGTTTTCTTTCATTGAAGCGTTTTTCTTTTGCGACTGAAGTCGTATGTTTGTTCATCGAATATTCTTTCTTTTGCTTTAGTGGCTGGAGGCACCCACGGAGGGAAGGATCTTCTCTCCCCTTTCAGGTGCTGGTTTCTTTTGTGTGTGTTGCGCTTGTGGCTAACTTACATGAGCAAGTGATCGCTTCTCCCCCTTGGGGACCACAGCCCGGTATTTTGGCATTTTATTTTACATATTGCATACACTTTAGTCTTTTTGTCAGCTGCCTTTGTGTGTGTGTGTGTGTGTGTGTGTGTGTGTGTGTGTGTGTGTGTATGTGTATCCGCCTGGGGATTAGTAACATCTAACAGTGTGGCCTAACTGTTTTAAGATTGTCATTGGATGTTTTGTGTATAAATAAAGCTTCTTGTCTGCCATCTTTTTAATATTAACTGGTTTGTGTGACCTAATATCGCTGTTGGGATATTTGTAATAGTTCCTAGGGTGAAACCCCTGGGTGGCTTAGTCGGACTTCTAGTAGAAGATATTTGGACGGATGTATAGAATTTGGTTAACTGCCATTTTGTGCCTTTGTGCAATTGCACCTGCGGTTCAGGTAGCGTGCTCCAACTAAACAGCGCCGAATTCTGGTGCAGTTAGTAGGATTTTCTCGTAGCAACCAATTCGCACACACATTCTCTTCACACAAGTGCTATGCTTTGCCATGACAAATACTGTATGGGCTGATGAAATCGAACTGATCTACTGGCATTGAGCTTCTTAGTGATGATGACAGTCTGGGTGATGATGACAGAGGACTTCCTGGGATTAAAAGACAGAGGACAGAGAAGGTGCATGGATGCAGAAAGTTTATTAAGGAAAGTGCTGATGAAAAAAGCCTTCAGAGAGACTGAAACTACTCTTGATTATACACCTGAGACAACTGCCTTAGTGCACAACAAACAGAATCCGACCTTACCAGTAAAGAATAAATCTATCTATCTATCTATCTATCTATCTATCTATCTATCTATCTATCTATCTATCTATCTATCTATCTATCTATCTATCTATCCATCCATCCATCCATCCATCTTCTACCGCTTATCCAGGGCCGGTTCGCGGGGGCAGCAGTCTAAGCAGGGACGCCCATACTTCCTTCTCCCCAGACACTTCCTCCAGCTCTTCCGGGGGAATACCGAGGCTTTCCCATGCCAGCCGAGAGACGTAGTCCCTCCAGCATGTCCTAGGTCTTCCCTGGGGCCTCCACCCGGTTGGACATGCCCGAAACACCTCCTGAGGGAGGCATTCCCATGCCAGCCAAGAGACGTAGTCCCTCCAGCATGTCCTAGGTCTTCCCTGGGGCCTCCACCCGGTTGGACATGCCCGGAACACCTCCCGAGGGAGGCATTCTCATGCCAGCCGAGAGACATAGTCCCTCCAGCATGTCCTAGGTCTTCCCTGGGGCCTCCTCCCGGTTGGACATGCCCGGAACACCTCCCGAGGGAGGCATTCCCATGCCAGCCGAGAGACATAGTCCCTCAGCGTGTCCTAGGTCTTCCCCGGGGCCTCGTCCCGGTTGGACATGCCCGGAATACCTCCCCAGGGAGGCGTCCAGGAGGCATCCTGCACAGATGCCCGAGCCACCTCAGCTGACTCCTCTCGATGTGGAGGAGCAGCGGCTCTACCCTGAGCTCCTCCCGAGCTTTGCGTCATGACCAAAAGGACAAGATCCTGGATACAGGCGGCCAAAATGAGTGTCCTCCGTACTGTGGCTGGGCGCTCCCTCAGAGATAGGGTGAGGAGCTCGGTCTATCTATCTAATCTATTTCAATTGCTGAACCGCATTGCTGATGCTCCCTGACTGAAAGACAGACTGAGACTCCCGATCTCTCTCTCTCTCTCTCTCTCTCTCTCTCTCTCTCTCTCTCTCTCTCTCTCTCTCTCTCTCTCTCTCTCTCTCTCTCTCTCTATCCCTTTCTCTTTATCTCTCTCTCACATTCCTGGGTGCTGCTATGAGGCCCGACTGATCAGGGTGTTGGAGGTTACTCTGGGTAATAAAGAGAGACCGCTATTAATGACAGTAGAGATGAAGGGGAAGAGGTCTTGTGGAAGGGATGCAATCCAACAGGCAGATGGTGGGAGTTTAGAATAAGGTATTTTTCTTTTGTTGTTGGAGAAAGAGAAGAGTAAACCTGAACATGTCGTGTACTGTAGAAGTCAGTGTAGGAGTGAAGGTCTGCTTTTTTAAATCTTTCCATCAGACAAGATGTTAAATTCATCAGCATTCAGGAAGGAAGGTGAAGGAGGGAGGTTAAGGAAAGAAGGAAAAATGTCGGAGAGCTTGTAAGGATCTTGTGCAGAAGCTTTTGGCTTTCCGTTGTAGGAACAGGGCTTAGCAGCTGTCATATCCGATGAGAACTTGTGGAGGAGTGAACAGCATGACAGATCAGCATTAAGTCGTGATTTCCTCCACTTTTTCTCGGCTGCTTCTTAGTTCTGTCTGATTGCTGCATGACAAGGAAAAGGGCACGGAGACATCCCGGGTTAAGAAGACGGAGGGCAGAGAAGGTCCACAGATGCAGAAAGTACAGTATATTGAAGAAAATGTAGGTAGTAAATTCCAGTGGGAGAGAGGAAAAACAGACACTGAAATTACTCTTGGTTAGACACCTGAGATGACACCAGACTAAAAGAAACAGAACACAATCGATATTAAAATAAATAAATAAATAAATAAATAAATAAATAAATAAATAAATAAATAATAAAAATAAAAGTCTATATTAA
>NC_062527.1:22033168-22050668 GCF_022655615.1 Tachysurus fulvidraco | reverse complement strand
GTGTGATCAAAAGTATGTGCACCCCTGATCGTCCCACCCGATTGTGTCGATGAACGTCTCGTCCCAGATTGATCCCCCTTGTGTTTGCTGTCATGATCAGCTCCACGTTTCTCTTCTGGAACATTTTCCACTAGACGTTGGATTGTGGATCGTCGTCATGATGAAGCAGACACACACAGTGTGGCAACAGTTTGGAGAAGGAGCACATATGGGTGTGATGGTCAGTGCTGCACAATCCTTCAGCCATGTGCTGTATATTTATCTCATATCTCCTGCATGAAACTAAAGACGCAAACTTTACACCCCAAACATGCCTCGGCCGATCGACACCAATGAAACATTAAACACGACAGAGTATACTAACCAGCCACCACTTGTAGGTGTCGTCACCGAGATCGCTGTTCGACCTGTACAGCAGAGGATGAATGGACTGGTTAAACCTGTCACTGAACCACGTGTCCTCCTCCTCTGTGGCCCAAATACAGTGCCGGCAGCCACATGGCCTATTACCGATGTTCTGAAACGGATTGATGAGAAACGAGGGATCTCTTAATAAAAACATGGCAAAAGAAACAAGGCAGAAGATCAGCATCAGAGCACGAAGCTTCCTGGATGTCACATAGACCATTTTCAGTCAATTCCAGACTTGGGTTTTGAACGTTGCTCTCTTCTTTCCCCCTAAAATGAATCTATTCAGTAATTTAAATCAACAAATAAAGAAACAATAAGAGTTTGGTTTAATTAATTCAGCTCTGGGAGCGAGTCTCAGTGTGTCAGGGTTCATTTAAACTGGAGATTTTCCACCAGAGGTTTAACATTCACTGTTGCTCTGGTGTGTAAACAGCCGATTGCCGGAGGGTCAAAACGCTCCAGAATGATGAGGTGAGTTGCTCCCTCTTCTGCTTACGCTGTGTAATCTTAATGAGCCGACTGCGCCGGCTGCATAATCAGCAACCTAGGAGGCAAACACAGGAAAAAAATCAGCCTGATGCACACACACACACACACACACACACACACACACACACACACACACACACACACACACACACACAATGACTTCTTGTATACCTCTGATATCTTTCTACATTCTTTTCATTATTAAATCATTTCCAGGCAGATTTTAACCCGGCATGTCCTGATCCTACCTTCTGAGAGCAGGACATTTGCTGAACCTTTTATAATATATTCTGATAGTAAACGCTTATGAAACTCTATCTATCTATCTATCTATCTATCTATCTATCTATCTATCTATCTATCTATCTATCTATCTATCTATCTATCTATCTATCTATCTATCTATCATGTGCTTTCTGCTTGGCATACGAATGCTAGCTAGTAATACAACATGTTAGCCAAGTGATGATAGATTTAATCTCAGAATTCTTCTAAACACTGAAGACATTATTTTACAACCGTTCAAAAGTTTTGAATTCTGATATCATCATTTTTAATATCATATACGATCTCATATATGTGAAACCATAAATATATTCCCAGTGCCCAGTGTTCATCTGTCTTATATTCCCAGTGCCCAGTGTTCATCTGTCTTATATTCCCAGTGCCCAGTGATCATCTGTCTTATATTCCCAGTGCCCAGTGATCATCTGTCTTATATTCCCAGTGCCCAGTGATCATCTGTGTCCTATATTCCCAGTGCCCAGTGTTCAACTGTCTTATATTCCCAGTGCCCAATGATCAACTGTCTTATATTCCCAGTGCCCAGTGCTCATCTGTGTCTTATATTCCCAGTGCCCAGTGTTGATCTGTCTTATATTCCCAGTGCCCAGTGTTCAACTGTCTTATATTCCCAGTGCCCAGCGTTCATCTGTCTTATATTCCCAGTGCCCAGTGTTCAACTGTCTTATATTCCCAGTGCCCAGTGTTCAACTGTCTTATATTCCCAGTGCCCAGTGATCAACAGTCTTATATTCCCAGTGCCCAGTGTTCAACTGTCTTATATTCCCAGTGCCCAATGATCAACTGTCTATATTCCCAGTGCCCAGTGCTCATCTGTGTCTTATATTCCCAGTGCCCAGTGTTGATCTGTCTTATATTCCCAGTGCCCAGTGATCAACTGTCTTATATTCCCAGTGCCCAGTGATCAACTGTCTTATATTCCCAGTGCCCAGTGATCAACTGTCTTATATTCCCAGTGCCCAGTGTTCAACTGTCTTATATTCCCAGTGCCCAGTGTTCATCTGTCTTATATTCCCAGTGCCCAGTGTTCATCTGTCTTATATTCCCAGTGCCCATCTGTCTTATATTCCCAGTGCTCAGTGCTCATCTGTCTTATATTCCCAGTGCCCAGTGCTCATCTGTCTTATATTCCCAGTGCCCAGTGCCCATCTGTCTTATATTCCCAGTGCCCAGTGCTCATCTGTGTCTTATATTCCCAGTGCCCAGTGCTCATCTGTGTCTTATATTCCCAGTGCCCAGTGTTCATCTGTGTCTTATATTCCCAGTGACCAGTGTTCATCTGTCTTATATTCCCAGTGCCCAGTGCTCATCTGTGTCTTATATTCCCAGTGCCCAGTGTTCAACTGTGTCTTATATTCCCAGTGCCCAGTGTTCAACTGTGTCTTATATTCCCAGTGCCCAGTGCTCATCTGTGTCTTATATTCCCAGTGCCCAGTGTTCATCTGTCTTATATTCCCAGTGCCCAGTGTTCATCTGTCTTATATTCCCAGTGCCCAGTGATCATCTGTCTTATATTCCCAGTGCCCAGTGATCATCTGTCTTATATTCCCAGTGCCCAGTGATCATCTGTGTCCTATATTCCCAGTGCCCAGTGTTCAACTGTCTTATATTCCCAGTGCCCAATGATCAACTGTCTTATATTCCCAGTGCCCAGTGCTCATCTGTGTCTTATATTCCCAGTGCCCAGTGTTGATCTGTCTTATATTCCCAGTGCCCAGTGTTCAACTGTCTTATATTCCCAGTGCCCAGCGTTCATCTGTCTTATATTCCCAGTGCCCAGTGTTCAACTGTCTTATATTCCCAGTGCCCAGTGTTCAACTGTCTTATATTCCCAGTGCCCAGTGATCAACAGTCTTATATTCCCAGTGCCCAGTGTTCAACTGTCTTATATTCCCAGTGCCCAATGATCAACTGTCTTATATTCCCAGTGCCCAGTGCTCATCTGTGTCTTATATTCCCAGTGCCCAGTGTTGATCTGTCTTATATTCCCAGTGCCCAGTGATCAACTGTCTTATATTCCCAGTGCCCAGTGATCAACTGTCTTATATTCCCAGTGCCCAGTGATCAACTGTCTTATATTCCCAGTGCCCAGTGTTCAACTGTCTTATATTCCCAGTGCCCAGTGTTCATCTGTCTTATATTCCCAGTGCCCAGTGTTCATCTGTCTTATATTCCCAGTGCCCATCTGTCTTATATTCCCAGTGCTCAGTGCTCATCTGTCTTATATTCCCAGTGCCCAGTGCTCATCTGTCTTATATTCCCAGTGCCCAGTGCCCATCTGTCTTATATTCCCAGTGCCCAGTGCTCATCTGTGTCTTATATTCCCAGTGCCCAGTGCTCATCTGTGTCTTATATTCCCAGTGCCCAGTGTTCATCTGTGTCTTATATTCCCAGTGACCAGTGTTCATCTGTCTTATATTCCCAGTGCCCAGTGCTCATCTGTGTCTTATATTCCCAGTGCCCAGTGTTCAACTGTGTCTTATATTCCCAGTGCCCAGTGTTCAACTGTGTCTTATATTCCCAGTGCCCAGTGCTCATCTGTGTCTTATATTCCCAGTGCCCAGTGCTCATCTGTGTCTTATATTCCCAGTGCCCAGTGTTCAACTGTCTTATATTCCCAGTGCCCAGTGTTCATCTGTGTCTTATATTCCCAGTGCCCAGTGTTCATCCGTCTTATATTCCCAGTGCCCAGTGATCATCTGTCTTATATTCCCAGTGCCCAGTGTTCATCCGTCTTATATTCCCAGTGCCCAGTGTTCATCTGTCTTATATTCCCAGTGCCCAGTGATCATCTGTCTTATATTCCCAGTGCCCAGTGATCATCTGTCTTATATTCCCAGTGCCCAGTGTTCATCTGTCTTATATTCCCAGTGCCCAGTGTTCATCTGTCTTATATTCCCAGTGCCCAGTGATCATCTGTCTTATATTCCCAGTGCCCAGTGTTCATCTGTCTTATATTCCCAGTGCCCAGTGTTCATCTGTCTTATATTCCCAGTGCCCAGTGTTCAACTGTCTTATATTCCCAGTGCCCAATGATCAACTGTCTTATATTCCCAGTGCCCAGTGCTCATCTGTGTCCTATATTCCCAGTGCCCAGTGCTCATCTGTGTCTTATATTCCCAGTGCCCAGTGCTCATCTGTGTCTTATATTCCCAGTGCCCAGTGCTCATCTGTGTCCTATATTCCCAGTGCCCAGTGTTCATCTGTCTTATATTCCCAGTGCCCAGTGCTCATCTGTGTCTTATATTCCCAGTGCCCAGTGTTCATCTGTCTTATATTCCCAGTGCCCAGTGATCAACTGTCTTATATTCCCAGTGCCCAGTGATCAACTGTCTTATATTCCCAGTGCCCAGTGATCAACTGTCTTATATTCCCAGTGCCCAGTGTTCATCTGTGTCTTATATTCCCAGTGCCCAGTGTTCATCTGTGTCTTATATTCCCAGTGCCCAGTGTTCATCTGTGTCTTATATTCCCAGTGCCCAGTGTTCATCCGTGTCTTATATTCCCAGTGCCCAGTGTTCATCTGTGTCTTATATTCCCAGTGCCCAGTGTTCATCTGTGTGTTATATTCCCAGTGCCCAGTGCTCATCTGTGTCTTATATTCCCAGTGCCCAGTGTTCAACTGTCTTATATTCCCAGTGCCCAGTGTTCATCCGTGTCTTATATTCCCAGTGCCCAGTGTTCATCTGTGTCTTATATTCCCAGTGCCCAGTGTTCATCTGTGTCTTATATTCCCAGTGCCCAGTGTTCATCTGTGTGTCATATTAACAGTGCCCAGTGTTCATCTGTCTTATATTCCCAGTGCCCAGTGTTCATCTGTGTGTCATATTAACAGTGCCCAGTGTTCATCTGTCTTATATTCCCAGTGCCCAGTGTTCATCTGTGTGTCATATTAACAGTGCCCAGTGTTCATCTGTGTCTTATATTCCCAGTGCCTATAATTCCCCAGTGCCTATAATCCCATGACCCAACATTTCCCATAAAGGCCATCATTTTGCTGCTGCTTGTATTCCTAGTCCTTTACAGTCCAGTGAACTACGTTTAACATGCAGTACTCTATATTCCCAATATTCTTACTTTATAGTTCCTATATTTTTATATTCCCCAGACTTGATATTCCCAGGCCATTGTATACACTGTGTTCCTGGAACTTTGCCCCATGCTCCCAGGACTCTATATTCACAGCGCTCACTATTCCCAGGACCCAGTCCAAGCTCAATAGTTGGAATATTCCAAGTGCCCTATGCCCTGGAGCAGGGGTGGCCAACCCGCGGCTCCCGAACCGCATGCGGCACAGTAAAAAATGTGGCTCTTGTGCCCCTTTACCACCGAAGCAGTTTGAGTGCAGGTTCGGAGCCTAATTTAGAACCAGTTCTTTCTGTTTCGACCGCCAAAGCACCGGCTCTGAACCAGGAAAAGTGGTTCTTAAGTAGCACCAAAACGTTGCTGGTCTAGACTTAAGAACGCTTGTGTCAGGCTGTGGGCGGGGATGTGGGCGGGGCTGCGGGCGGGGCTACTGTTAGCGCATTTGATAATGTACCTTAAGTATACTAATGTTTAATACACTTTTACTTTACCGCAATATGATCAGTCATCAGCACACATGATAGTAGGTAGCTACATGCTAAGGCTAACTTTTTTCTGTGTTAACGATAAAATAACGTTATGTACTTTATCGATCACAACCTCCGTTTATACAGATTACACGGAGCCGCACGTACACGTCGGATTCGCCGCGTTTGGATGCCAATGTAGGTTCACAAAGCCATGAGCATTAACAGTAAAGCAACATCCGCCATTGTTGTTGTTGTGTTTGTGTTTGTCGCTGCTGCGCTAACGTCGCTGTGTAACGTGACACGTATACAGTGACGTCACACTCGGCTCTGTGACGCTCTCTAACCGATGGAAAGGCAAACCGGTTCTTAGAAGGTTCGCCAGTGGAACCAACTCTGAACCAGCACCAGCGCTAGCTCCCTTTTAGTGGAAAAGGGGTATAAGTCTCTAGCTGGTTGGACACTAATGCTCTGGAGACTCTATAATCTCAGTGCCTTAACTTTGCCAATCACAAATTCCCTTAACACATCAGTGGGAAGCGAGGAAGAGTGGTGGCTCAAGTGATTAAAGCTCTGGGGTGTTGGAGGATCAGGGTTCAAGCCCCAGCACTGACAAGATGCTACTGTTGGGCCCTTGAGCTTTAGGCCTGAATCCTCTCTGCTCCAGGGGTGCTGTATCATGTCTGAGCCCGTGGTCTGACCCCAACATCCAAACTTGGGACATGTGAAGAAAGAACGTGACTGTGCTGTAATGTATATGTGACAATAAGAAAGGCTTCCATTGTTCAGTACCATATGTTCTGTCAGGTCAGGTTACATTAGCTAGCTGAGCGGAATCATGTTCCGCTATCTGTAATTAAAGGTCTGCGTCGGACACACGGGCGGCGCCGCTCCGTTGTTAGACACGGGTAAGACGAACCATATGAAATAGTCAGTGTTTAGTTTAAACAATAACTCATCATTTCTGATTCAGTGCACATAAGAGCAGGAAGACAGAGAGATGCTGACTGCAGGGGAGAGAAAGACAGACTCACGCAGAACAAACGACGTGCAGAGTGATATTAAAAAGAGAAACTATGACAGAGGGAAAGATTCTAAAGACAGACAAAGGGGTAGAGGGAGAAAGAGAGAAAGAGACACAGAGAGGGAGACAGACAGACAGGTAGGTAGTGAGAGACAGATAGTTAAAGAAAGACAGAAAGGGTTACATGGATAGACAGGTAGAGAGAGACAGAGAGGTTGACATGGGGATAGACAGGTAGTGTGAGACAGAGAGGTAGACATGGGGATAGACAGGTAGAGAGAGACAGAGAGGTTGACATGGCGATAGACAGGTAGAGAGAGACAGAGAGGTTGACATGGGGATGGACAGGTAGTGTGAGACAGAGAGGTAGACATGGGGATAGACAGGTAGAGAGAGACAGAGAGGTTGACATGGCGATAGACAGGTAGAGAGAGACAGAGAGGTTGACATGGGGATAGACAGGTAGTGTGAGACAGAGAGGTTGCCACGGGGATAGACAGGTAGAGAGAGACAGAGAGGTTGACATGGGGATAGACAGGTAGAGCGACAGAGAGGTTGACATGGGCATAGACAGGTGGTGTGAGACAGAGAGGTTGACATGGGGATAGACAGGTAGTGTGAGACAGAGAGGTTGACATGGGGATAGACAGGTAGAGAGAGACAGAGAGGTTGACATGGGGATAGACAGGTAGTGTGAGACAGAGAGGTTGACATGGGGATAGACAGGTAGAGAGAGACAGATAGGTTGACATGGGGATAGACAGGTAGTGTGAGACAGAGAGGTTGACATGGGGATAGACAGGTAGAGAGACAGAGAGGTTGACATGGGGATAGACAGGTAGAGAGAGACAGAGAGGTTGACATGGGGATAGACAGGTAGTGAGAGACAGAGAGGTTGACATGGGGATAGACAGGTAGAGAGAGACAGAGAGGTTGACATGGGGATAGACAGGTAGAGAGACAGAGAGGTTGACATGGGGATAGACAGGTAGAGAGACAGAGAGGTTGACATGGGGATAGACAGGTAGTGAGAGACAGAGAGGTTGACATGGGGATAGACAGGTAGTGTGAGACAGAGAGGTTGCCATGGGGATAGACAGGTAGAGAGAGACAGAGAGGTTGACATGGGGATAGACAGGTAGAGAGAGACAGAGAGGTTGACATGGCGATAGACAGGTAGTGAGAGACAGAGAGGTTGACATGGGGATAGACAGGTAGAGAGACAGAGAGGTTGACATGGGGATAGACAGGTAGTGTGAGACAGAGAGGTTGACATGGGGATAGACAGGTAGAGAGAGACAGAGAGGTTGACATGGGGATGGACAGGTAGTGTGAGACAGAGAGGTAGACATGGGGATAGACAGGTAGAGAGAGACAGAGAGGTTGACATGGCGATAGACAGGTAGAGAGAGACAGAGAGGTTGACATGGGGATGGACAGGTAGTGTGAGACAGAGAGGTAGACATGGGGATAGACAGGTAGAGAGAGACAGAGAGGTTGACATGGCGATAGACAGGTAGAGAGAGACAGAGAGGTTGACATGGGGATAGACAGGTAGTGTGAGACAGAGAGGTTGACATGGGGATAGACAGGTAGAGAGAGACAGAGAGGTTGACATGGGGATAGACAGGTAGAGAGACAGAGAGGTTGACATGGGGATAGACGGGTAGTGTGAGACAGAGAGGTTGCCATGGGGATAGACAGGTAGAGAGAGACAGAGAGGTTGACATGGGGATGGACAGGTAGAGAGAGACAGAGAGGTTGACAGGTAGATAGACGGGTAGTGTGAGACAGAGAAACACAGAAACAGATAGAGAGGGAGACAGGCAAAGGGAGAAGAAAAAAGAGGACTTGAGGGCTTCTGTGTGTGTGTGTGTGTGTGTGTGTGTGTGTGTGTGTGTGTGTGTGTGTGTGTGTGTGTGTGTGTGTGTGTGTGTGTGTGTGTGTGTGTGTGTGTGTGTAGTCTTGAGCAGTGTAAAAAGCCTCTTTGCCATCTGAACGTCAGTGACACAATGAGAGACACATACACATTTACAGAGCAGTAAGAATCATTTTAACTGTCAACATGTCCCGGCAACACACACACACACACACACACACACACACACACACACACACACACACACACACACACACACAATGCAGAAGGTATGGGCAATGTCTTGTGTGTCTGTTTGCAGAATAAACTCAGAGGAGAATAAAACTTCAGAGCATAACGAGTGATGTGAGTGTTTGACAAACACACTGAATGACCCTGAACTACTAGTACACACACACACACACACACACACACACACACACACACACACACACACACACACACACACACACCTATCAGAGAACGAGTGAGAGAGTGAAGGACAGGAAAACACAGAGAATTACAGACCTTGAGTCTCTATGCTGTTCTATTATCCCTGACATATGGCCCATTGTAGATGGTGTACAGAACGTCCTCAGCTTTAGTTCATCAGCTGAACAACGACTACAGAAACAGACGAGACGAGAGAAGAAGACGAGAAGAAAAGCAAGCAGGAGCGAAGGAGAAAATGAGGCGAACGAAAGAACAATAGCAAGTAGAGGAAAGGTGAGAAAGGAGTCAAGTCTACCTTAACCCCGCCTACCACCATAAACACCACCCAACTCCACCTACCCCCAGAAACACACCTGCCCTAACCACCCTCACCTCCTAATCCACCCCAGCACAGGGACTCTTCAGACCAGAACATCATCATCAAAAAAGCCCTAAACAGACAGAAGCCCACAGCAGGTCTGTGTAGTGAGAGACACGCTGACGAGCAGGAGACACGAGATCACAGACACACACACACACACACACACACACACACACACACACACACACACACACACACACACACACACAAATCTGTCTGCCAGTGAAAACTCCTACAAGGAGACAGAAGATAAAGCCTGCTGTATCTCAGCAGGGATCTGTGTCGTTTACACGTCTGTGTTCACTGTTAAATCCCTTTATTATTATTATTATTATTATTATTATTGTCATGTCAATAAATCACATGTACAGGTGTGTGTGTGAGACAGGTCAGGTGTGTGTGTGAGACAGGTCAGGTGTGTGTGTGAGACAGGTCAGGAGTGTGTGTGTGTGTGTGTGTGAGACAGGTCAGGTGTGTGTGTGTGAGACAGGTCAGTTGTGTGTGTGTGAGACAGGTCAGGTGTGTGTGTGTGTGTGTGTGAGACACGTCAGGTGTGTGTGTGTGTGTGTGTGAGACAGGTCAGGTGTGTGTGTGTGTGAGACAGGTCAGGTGTGTGTGTGTGTGAGACAGGTCAGGTGTGTGTGTGTGTGAGACAGGTCAGTTGTGTGTGTGTGTGTGTGTGTGTGAGACAGGTCAGGTGTGTGTGTGTGTGTGTGAGACACGTCAGGTGTGTGTGTGTGTGAGACAGGTCAGGTGTGTGTGTGTGAGACAGGTCAGGTGTGTGTGTGTGTGAGACAGGTCAGGTGTGTGTGTGTGAGAGACAGGTCAGGTGTGTGTGTGTGTGAGACAGGTCAGGTGTGTGTGTGTGTGTGTGTGTGTGAGACAGGTCAGGTGTGTGTGTGAGACAGGTCAGGTGTGTGTGTGTGTGTGAGACAGGTCAGGTGTGTGTGTGAGACAGGTCAGGTGTGTGTGTGTGTGTGAGACAGGTCAGGTGTGTGTGTGTGTGTGTGTGTGTGTGTGAGACAGGTCAGGTGTGTGTGTGTGTGAGACAGGTCAGGTGTGTGTGTGTGTGTGTGTGTGTGTGAGACAGGTCAGGTGTGTGTGTGTGTGTGTGTGTGTGAGACAGGTCAGGTGTGTGTGTGTGTGTGTGTGAGACAGGTCAGGTGTGTGTGAGTGTGAGACAGGTCAGGTGTGTGTGTGAGACAGGTCAGGTGTGTGTGTGAGACAGGTCAGGTGTGTGTGTGTGTGTGTGAGACAGGTCAGGGGTGTGTGTGTGTGAGACAGGTCAGGTGTGTGTGTGTGTGTGAGAGAGACAGGTCAGGTGTGTGTGTGTGAGACAGGTCAGGTGTGTGTGTGTGAGACAGGTCAGGTGTGTGTGTGAGACAGGTCAGGTGTGTGTGTGAGACAGGTCAGGTGTGTGTGTGTGTGTGAGACAGGTCAGGTGTGTGTGTATGTGAGACAGGTCAGGTGTGTGTGTGTGAGACAGGTCAGGTGTGTGTGTGTGAGACAGGTCAGGTGTGTGTGTGTGAGACAGGTCAGGTGTGTGTGTGTGTGTGAGACAGGTCAGGTGTGTGTGTGTGTGAGACAGGTCAGGTGTGTGTGCGTGTGAGACAGGTCAGGTGTGTGTGTGTGAGACAGGTCAGGTGTGTGTGTGTGTGTGTGTGAGACAGGTCAGGTGTGTGTGTGTGTGAGACAGGTCAGGTGTGTGTGTGTGGGAGACAGGTCAGGTGTGTGTATGTGTGTGTGTGTGAGACAGGTCAGGTGTGTGTGTGTGAGACAGGTCAGGTGTGTGTGTCTGTGTGTGAGACAGGTCAGGTGTGTGTGTCTGTGTGTGAGACAGGTCAGGTGTGTGTGTGTGTGTGTGTGTGTGAGACAGGTCAGGTGTGTGTGTGTGTGTGAGACAGGTCAGGTGTGTGTGAGTGTGAGACAGGTCAGGTCTTGTGTGTGTGTGTGAGACAGGTCTGGTGTGTGTGTGTGAGACAGGTCAGGGGTGTGTGTGTGTGAGACAGGTCAGGTGTGTGTGTGTGTGTGAGAGACAGGTCAGGTGTGTGTGTGTGTGTGTGTAGGTCGTGTGTGTGGAGAGGACAGGTCAGTGGTGTTTGTGTGTGAGAAAGGGTCAGGTGTGTGTGTGTGTGTGTGAGAGAGACAGGTCAGGTGTGTTTGTGTGTGAGACAGGTCAGGTGTGTGTGTGTGTGTGAGACAGGTCAGGTGTGTGGTGTGTGTGTGTGAGACAGGTCAGGTGGTGTGTGTGTGTGTGAGACAGGTCAGGTGTGTGTGTGTGTGTGTGTGTGAGACAGGTCGCAGGTATGGTGTGTGTGGGTGTGTGTGTGGGTGTGTGAGAAGGTCAGGTGTGTGTTTGTGTGATGTGTGAGACAGGTAGGTGTGTGTGTGTGGTGGAGACAGGTCAGGTGGTGTGTGTGTGTGTGAGACAGGTCAGGTGTGTGTGTGTGTGATGAGACAGGTCAGGTGTGTGTTGTGTGTGTGTGAGACAGGTCAGGTGTGTGTGTGTGTGTGTGAGACAGGTCAGGTGTGTGGTGTGTGTGTGAGACAGGCAGGTGTGTGTGTGTGTGTGTGAGACAGGTCAGGTGTGTGTGTGTGTGTGAGTGAGAGACGGGTAGTGTGTGTGTGTGTGAGTGAGACAGGTCAGGTGTGTGTGTGTGTGTGTGTGTGAGACAGGTCAGGTGTGTGTGTGTGTGTGAGACAGGTCAGGTGTGTGTGTGTGTGTGTGTGAGAGACAGGTCAGGTGTGTGTGTGAGACAGGTCAGGTGTGTGTGTGTGAGACAGGTCAGGTGTGTGTGTGTGTGTGTGAGAGACAGGTCAGGTGTGTGTGTGTGTGTGAGACAGGTCAGGTGTGTGTGTGTGAGACAGGTCAGGTGTGTGTGTGTGTGAGACAGGTCAGGTGTGTGTGTGTGTGTGTGTGAGAGACAGGTCAGGTGTGTGTGTGTGTGTGAGACAGGTCAGGTGTGTGTGTGTGTGAGACAGGTCAGGTGTGTGTGTGTGTGTGTGTGAGACAGGTCAGGTGTGTGTGTGTGTGTGTGTGTGAGACAGGTCAGGTGTGTGTGTGTGTGTGTGAGACAGGTCAGGTGTGTGTGTGTGTGAGACAGGTCAGGTGTGTGTGTGTGAGACAGGTCAGGGGTGTGTGTGTGAGACAGGTCAGGTGTGTGTGTGTGTGTGTGTGAGACAGGTCAGGTGTGTGTGTGTGTGTGTGAGACAGGTCAGGTGTGTGTGTGTGTGTGTGTGTGAGACAGGTCAGGTGTGTGATGTTGTGTGTGTGAGACAGGTCAGGGTTGTGTGTGTGTGTGTGCGATACAGGTCAGGTGTGTGTGTGTGAGAGACAGGTCAGGTGTGTGTGTGTGTGTGTGAGACAGGTCAGGTTGTGTGTGTGTGTGGTGAGACAGGTCAGGTGTGTGTGTGTGTGTGTGAGACAGGTCAGGTGTGTGTGTGTGTGTGTAGACAGGTCAGGTGTGTGTGTGTGTGTGAAGACAGGTCAGGTGTGTTGTGTTTGGTGTGTGTTGAGACAGGTCAGTCGCTCTGTGTCGTGTGTCGTGTGTGAGGACAGGTCCGGTGTGTGCATTGCGGGCTGTTGCGGACAGGTCACGGTTGTGTGTTGTGCTGTGTGAGGACAGGTCAGGTCAGGGTTGAGTGTGTGTGTGGTGAGAGAGACATCGTCAGCGTGTGTGTGTGTGTGTGAGACAGGTCACGGTGTGTGTGGTGTGTGTTTGAGACAGGTCAGACTGGTGTGTGGTGTTGTGAGACAGGTCAGTGTGTGGTGTGTGTGGTGTGTGAGACAGGTCAGGCTGTTGTGTGTGTGTGTGTGGTGAGACAGGTCAGGTTGTGTGTGTGTGTGTGAGATACTAGGTCAGGTGTGTGTGTGGTGTGTGTGTGAGACAGGTCAGGTGTGTGTGTGGTGTGTGTGTGAGACAGGTCAGGTGTGTGGTGTGTGTGTGAGACAGGTCAGTTGTTGTGTGTGTGTGTGTGAGACAGGTAGGTGTGTGTGTGTGTGTGTGTGAGACAGGTCAGGTGTGTGTGTGTGTGTGTGTGAGTGAGACAGGTCAGGTGTGTGGTGTGTGTGTGTGAGGACAGGTCAGGTGTGTGTGGTGTGTGTGAGACTAGGTCAGGTGTGTGTGTGTGTGTGTGAGACAGGTCAGGTGTGTGTGTGTGTGTGTGAGACAGGTCAGGTGTGTGTGTGTGTGTGAGAGACAGGTCAGGTGTGTGTGTGTGAGACAGGTCAGGTGTGTGTGTGTGTGTGAGACAGGTCAGGTGTGTGTGGGTGTGTGTGTGTGAGACAGGTCAGGTGTGTGTGTGTGTGTGTGTGTGTGTGTGTGTGAGACAGGTCAGGTGTGTGTGTGTGTGTGTGAGACAGGTCAGGTGTGTGTGTGTGTGTGTGAGACAGGTCAGGTGTGTGTGTGTGTGTGAGACAGGTCAGGTGTGTGTGTGTGTGTGAGACAGGTCAGGTGTGTGTGTGTGTGTGAGACAGGTCAGGTGTGTGTGTGTGTGTGAGACAGGTCAGGTGTGTGTGTGTGTGTGTGAGACAGGTCAGGTGTGTGTGTGTGTGTGAGACAGGTCAGGTGTGTGTGTGTGTGTGAGACAGGTCAGGTGTGTGTGTGTGTGTGTGAGACAGGTCAGGTGTGTGTGTGTGTGTGTGTGAGACAGGTCAGGTGTGTGTGTGTGTGTGTGTGAGACAGGTCAGGTGTGTGTGTGTGTGAGACAGGTCAGGTGTGTGTGTGTGTGAGACAGGTCAGGTGTGTGTGTGTGTGAGACAGGTCAGGTGTGTGTGTGTGTGTGAGACAGGTCAGGTGTGTGTGTGTGTGTGAGACAGGTCAGGTGTGTGTGTGTGTGTGAGACAGGTCAGGTGTGTGTGTGTGTGTGTGTGTGAGACAGGTCAGGTGTGTGTGTGTGTGTGTGAGACAGGTCAGGTGTGTGTGAGTGTGAGACGGTCAGGTGTGTGGTGTGTGTGTGTGAGACAGGTCAGGTGTGTGTGTTGTGTGTGAGACAGGTCCAGGTGTGGTGTGTGTGTGTGTGAGACAGGTCAGGGTGTGGAATGTGTGTGAGACAAGGTCAGGTGTGTGTGGTGTGTGTGAGACAGGTCAGGTGTGTGTGTGTGTGGTGTGAGACAGGTCAGGTGTGGTGTGTGAGTGAGACAGGTCAGGTTGTGTGTGTGTGTGGGAGACAGCTCAGGTGTGTGTGTGTGTGTGTGTGTGAGACAGGTCAGGTGTGTGTGTGTGTGTGAGACAGGTCAGGTGTGTGTGTGTGTGTGTGTGTGAGACAGGTCAGGTGTGTGTGTGTGTGTGTGTGTGAGACAGGTCAGGTGTGTGTGTGTGTGTGTGAGACAGGTCAGGTGTGTGTGTGTGTGTGTGAGACAGGTCAGGTGTGTGTGTGTGTGTGTGAGACAGGTCAGGTGTGTGTGTGTGTGTGTGAGACAGGTCAGGTGTGTGTGTGTGGTGTGAGACAGGTCAGGTGGTGTGTGTGTGTGAGACAGGTTCAGGTGTGTGTGTGTGTGTGTGAGACAAGGTCAGGTGTGTTGTGTGTGTGTGTGAGACAGGTCAGGTGTGTGTTGGTGTGAGTGAGACAGGTCAGGTGTTGTGTGTGTGTGTGTGTGAGGAGACAGGTCAGGTGTGTGTGTGTGTGTGTGAGACAGGTCAGGTGCTGTGTGTGTGTGTGAGGACAGGTTCAGGTGTGGTGTGTGTGGTGTGAGACAGGTCAGGTGTGTGGTGTGTGTGAGACAGGTCAGTGTGTGTGTGTGGTGTGTGAGACAGGTCAGGTGTGTGTGTGTGAGTGAGACAGGTCAGGTGTGTGTGTGTGTGTGTGAGACAGGTCAGGTGTGTGTGTGTGTGTGTGAGACAGGTCAGGTGTGTGTGTGTGTGTGAGAGAGAGGTATGGTGTGTGTGTGTGTGTGTGAGAGAGGTCAGGTGTGTGTGCTGTGTGTGTGTGTGAGACAGGTCAGGTGTGGTGTGTGTGTGTGAGACAGGTCAGGTGTGTGTGTGTGTGTGAGACAGGTCAGGTTGTGGTGTGTGTGTGTGTGAGACAGGTCAGGTGTGTGTGTGTGTGTGTGAGTGAGACAGGTCAGGTGTGTGTGTGTGTGTGTGAGACAGGTCAGGTGTGTGTGTGTGTGTGAGACAGGTCAGGTGTGGTGTGTGTGGTGTGTGAGACAGGGTCAGGTGTGTGTGTGTGTGTGTGAGACAGGTCTGGTGTGTGTGTGTGTGTGAGACAGGTCAGGTGTGTGTGTGTGTGTGTGTGAGACAGGTCAGGTGTGTGTGTGTGTGTGTGTGTGAGACAGGTCAGGTGTGTGTGTGTGTGTGTGAGACAGGTCAGGTGTGTGTGTGTGAGTGAGACAGGTCAGGTGTGTGTGTGTGTGTGTGAGACAGGTCAGGTGTGTGTGTGTGAGTGAGACAGGTCAGGTGTGTGTGTGTGTGTGAGACAGGTCAGGTGTGTGTGTGTGTGTGAGACAGGTCAGGTGTGTGTGTGTGTGTGTGAGACAGGTCAGGTGTGTGTGTGTGTGTGTGTGAGACAGGTCAGGTGTGTGTGTGTGTGAGTGAGACAGGTCAGGTGTGTGTGTGTGTGTGTGAGACAGGTCAGGTGTGTGTGTGTGTGTGTGTGAGACAGGTCAGGTGTGTGTGTGTGTGTGTGAGACAGGTCAGGTGTGTGTGCACACACACACACAGATATCCTGAATGTTTCTGTTGCTGTCACATGAATGAGCACGCAATGACACTGGAACTAAAAACTCTGGAACAAATTCCAGAAACTGTTTCTGATTATTATTATTATTATTATTATTATTATTATTATTATTATTATTATTATTAGATTCCACTTTCATATAATATTAAACACACACACACACACACACACACACACACACACACACACACACACATCACACACATCACACACACATCACACTAAGGTGACCATGAAGGTGCTCCTGATGTTTGGAGTAGCTGCCGATCTGCAGTGATCTGACAGCAGTGTTCTTCCCTTAGCTGTGAGGAAGTCCTTCCGCTTCCACGACACCTGAACGACACCTTGTGTGGATCTGATTTTCAGGTCTGCAGCTTCTTCCTCTTTGTCTTTGAGTCCTGCTCCGCCCAGATGCTCAGGATGCTTTAAAATAACTGCCCTTGATCTCTGCAGGTCCAGGAAAAGCGCAGTTGTTATTTGGTGTGTTGAACCACGCTGTACAGATTATGGGTTCTTCTAAAAGCCAGTGAAGTGACAGTGATATGAAGTCTTCGTATCCTGTCTGTCTCCGGGCCTTCGGTGTTACAAGTGTCTCAGTCCATGTCTTCTCTCCTCTTTAGGTAGGAACAGCACACATTATGTCTCCCAGTGCGGTTTGTCTCACATCATTCCACCTCGTGGATCCATCCACAGGCCAACTTGTGCCAGAAGCATGAAGCTGCTAAATTATTGGTGGCTGATATCCGGTCTGTAGACCTTCGACCTTCCCTACAGACGCCTCACTCTTATTTGTATTTTTTTTTACTTAAGCTTGCACATCACTCTGTCTGCTAATTAAAGCTCTTACAGCTTACATTAGTGTGGAATGAGAAATATTTCATTCTCATGATTTGGTGAGTGAACACTGTGATTTTTTTCTTATCTGTTATAAAAGAGGAGGCACGGTGGCTTAGTGGTTAGCATGTTCGCCTCATACCTCCAGGGTTGGGGGTTCGATTCCCACCTCCACCTTGTGTGTGTGGAGTTTGCATGTTCTCCCCGTGCCTCGGGGGTTTCCTCCGGGTACTCCGGTTTCCTCCCCCGGTCCAAAGACATGCATGGTAGGTTGATTGGCATCTCTGGAAAATTGTCCGTAGTGTGTGTGTGTGTGAGTGAATGAGAGTGTGTGTGTGCCCTGTGATGGGTTGGCACTCCGTCCAGAGGGTTGGCACTCCGTCCAGGCTCCCCGTGACTCGAGGTAGTTCTGATAAGCGCTAGAGAATGGATGAATGAATGAATGCATGTTGTAAAAGATTTTCTTCGGCTAGAGAATGCAACGTTCCAGATAGATCACACCTCTGCCTTAAACCTTCAGTAACCTTGAACCG
>NC_062527.1:22025668-22028168 GCF_022655615.1 Tachysurus fulvidraco | reverse complement strand
ACTGACACAATAATCACAATCTGACACAATAATCACAACTGACACAATAATCACAACTGACACAATAATCACAATCTGACACAATAATCACAATCTGACTCAATAATCACAACTGACACAATAATCACAAACTGACACAATAATCACAACTGACACAATAATCACAACTGACTCAATAATCACAACTGACACAATAATCACAATCTGACACAATAATCACAATCTGACACAATAATCACAACTGGCACAATAATCACAACTGACACAATAATCACAATCTGACTCAATAATCACAACTGACACAATAATCACATACTGACACAATAATCACAAACTGACTCAATAATCACAACTGACACAATAATCACAAACTGACTCAATAATCACAACTGACACAATAATCACAAACTGACTCAATAATCACAACTGACACAATAATCACATACTGACACAATAATCACAATCTGACTCAATAATCACAACTGACACAATAATCACATACTGACACAATAATCACAATCTGACTCAATAATCACAACTGACACAATAATCACAATCTGACTCAATAATCACAACTGACACAATAATCACAATCTGACTCAATAATCACAACTGACACAATAATCACAATCTGACTCAATAATCACAACTGACACAATAATCACATACTGACACAATAATCACAATCTGACTCAATAATCACAACTGACACAATAATCACATACTGACACAATAATCACAATCTGACACAATAATCACAACCTGACACAATAATCACAACCTGACACAATAATCACAAACTGACTCAATAATCACAACTAACACAATAATCACAAACTGACTCAATAATCACAACTGACACAATAATCACAAACTGACTCAATAATCACAACTGACACAATAATCACATACTGACACAATAATCACAATCTGACTCAATAATCACAACTGACACAATAATCACATACTGACACAATAATCACAATCTGACTCAATAATCACAACTGACACAATAATCACAATCTGACTCAATAATCACAACTGACACAATAATCACAATCTGACTCAATAATCACAACTGACACAATAATCACAATCTGACTCAATAATCACAACTGACACAATAATCACATACTGACACAATAATCACAATCTGACTCAATAATCACAACTGACACAATAATCACAACTGACACAATAATCACAACTGACACAATAATCACAATCTGACACAATAATCACAACTGACACAATAATCACAAACGGACTCAATAATCACAACTGACACAATAATCACAAACTGACTCAATAATCACAACTGACACAATAATCACAAACTGACTCAATAATCACAACTGACACAATAATCACATACTGACACAATAATCACAATCTGACTCAATAATCACAACTGACACAATAATCACATACTGACACAATAATCACAATCTGACTCAATAATCACAACTGACACAATAATCACAATCTGACTCAATAATCACAACTGACACAATAATCACAATCTGACTCAATAATCACAACTGACACAATAATCACAATCTGACTCAATAATCACAACTGACACAATAATCACATACTGACACAATAATCACAATCTGACTCAATAATCACAACTGACACAATAATCACATACTGACACAATAATCACAATCTGACACAATAATCACAACCTGACACAATAATCACAACCTGACACAATAATCACAACCTGACACAATAATCACAACTAACACAAGGGGATAAAAAGAGGATGAGAAGAACGAGAGAATAGATTCTTCTTTTTTTTTTCTAACATTGTTGATATTTTTAAAATCGATTATCTTTTTCTGGCTTCATGTGGATTACTTGATCTTTGTAACTGTGTGTGTGTGTGTGTGTGTGTGTGTGTGTGTGTGTGTGTGTGTGTGTGTGTGTGTGTGTGTGTATGTGTGTGTGTGTGTGTGTGTGTGTATGTGTGTGTATGTGTGTGTGTGTGTGTGTGTGTGTGTAAACATCAACAATATCCATAACCTTTTCAAAGTTCTTTTCTCTGAAATTGTTCATCTTAACTAAAGAGTTCATGGTAGCAGCAGCGATGCTCTTTTAGTCCGCATCAGCAGCAGCAGCATCCGCAGCATCAGCACCAGCTCTGTTCCCTTCCACCACAACATCATCTTTAACATCTATCGTCTCCATAAGAGTATCAGCATTCTCCATAACCCTGCCATCGACCTCCACAACATCTTCATCTCCATATCATTTCCACATTCTCCATGAATACACCATCATCATCATTATCTCCAAATAGTTTCCATTGTTTTCCATAACCATGTAATAAAGCTCCATAACATAGCTAGGATTCGTTATAGCCACCATCTCCTCAACCGTCAGACTTCTCCAGAGTTCTAACAGTGTTCTCTGTAGTAACACCACCCCCCACCATCACCCCATCGTTATTCAGCGATCTTCATAACCACAGCAGCGTCTCTACAGCCACAGC
>NC_062527.1:22010668-22020668 GCF_022655615.1 Tachysurus fulvidraco | reverse complement strand
CCCCTCACAGTAACCCAGCTCAGTGCTCAGAGGGTCTGTCTGGGTGACGTGCACTGTAATGTTTGTTATCTCATTTATTGTGACGATCAAAACACCAACAGAAATACAAAATAAATGATTACTTTAAAACGAATCAAAAACCAAATCCATCCCCGTTATGTCACATTTACTCTGAAAGTCATAAACGGTATTTATTTATTTATTTATTTATTTATTTATTTATCTATCTATCTATATGAGATTCGAATGACTAAAACCACATAAATAAATAATAATCACATAAACCTGCTCCGTGTCCAGCGGTAAAGACAACGACGTCACGTCCCACCTTAAGGCGTCATCCGACCTCATATTTATTTTTAAACACTTTACCATAAAATATTTACCCTGAATGCAGGTGTAGGAAGTGTGTCGGCGATCACATCGTTATCCTGATGTGTACTACTTCAGCAAATTTATCGCAGATACGGTTTCTGTGCATATTATTTATTAATCATGCTTTAAACGATGCTGCACACCGCTCTGTATTTTATTCACTTATTAACTCAGGAACAAGGGATGGGTATTCGCAACGCTCTCACTCACTCTCACTCATCTTCTACCGCTTATCTGAACGTCTCGGGTCACGGGGAGCCTGTGCCTATCTCAGGCGTCATCGGGCATTGAGGCAGGATACACCCTGGACGGAGTGCCAACCCATCACAGGGCACACACACACTCTCATTCACTCACACACACACTACGGACAATTTTCCAGAGATGCCAATCAACCTACCATGCATGTCTTTGGACCGGGGGAGGAAACCGGAGTACCCGGAGGAAACCCCCGAGGCACGGGGAGAACATGCAAACTCCACACACACAAGGCGGAGGCGGGAATCGAACCCCGACCCTGGAGGTGTGAGGCGAACGTACTAACCACTAAGCCACCGTCACCCCTCTATATTCGCAACGGTGCAATGATTTTTAAACACAAAACTCTCCGACATTTTTCTCTCAGTGTGACACGTTTCAGAGCGATGGTGTGATACCATCAGCTGAGTGCTCCATGGCACCGAGCTCCCTGACCTGGAGCCTATCTACAGCAAGCTCTACTGGACCGATAATCAGGGAGATAATGAAGTTAATCTGCTTCCACACTTTGAATGTAAACAGAGAATGAAGAGGAGCTTCTTCCCCTGAATACCGTTTGTTCATGACCTCGTCTCTGACTGCGATGTCCTTTGTTTTGCCCTGGACATTCTTTCTGTTCTGTCCTGATAAACGTGCGCCGAGCCTAAACACTCCGTAACCATAACATCAGACTATCAGTAAACGTCTTAACCGCTACGTCTGATCCCGCTGACGTGTCCACTTTATAAACTGCTGATAGATTAGACCGAGTACTCAGTGCTTTCTTCTGTTTAAAGATTTCCTGATGAAGACGTTTGCTACTCGAACACTGTCTCTGTGGGGCATTTCTGTAATAAATAAGTGCTTAGGTATTTGCATGGGGATTAGATGTGTCTCTGTGCTGATTGGTCTGGGAATGTTTTTATTTTTTTTTATCTCGCTCGACTTCTGCAGTGAAACTAATCAAGTCAAAGTCTGTTCAGAGGAGAGAACAGAATGCAAAAAGATCAAATTAAAAAAAATTAATTAACGAAAAATAACAAATAGATAAATAAATTAAGCAAAAGCCAGAAAGAAAAAATATTCAGCACATTATATATATATATATATATATATATATATATATATATATATATATATATATATATATATATATATATACTGTATATATGTGAGTGTATATGTGTGTAAATAAATGTGTTGTAAAAACAAAACACAATTTCTTTTGCAAAACAGGAACAAACACACAGGAGGAAAAATACTTAAGAAAAACATCTGGGGCATAAAAGCAACATCCTCTTAAATATAAAACACAACACACACACAAACACACACACACAGCCAAACACACAGACACACACAGACACACAGCCAAACACACACAGACACACACACAGACACAGCCAAACTGTTAACACCTACAGACTGTACAGCGTCTCATTAACACATACAGACCCTTACTAACACCTACAACCTCTACAGCGTCTCATTAACACCTACAGATTCTCATTAACACCTACAGACTCTACAGTGTCTCATTAACACCTACAGACTCTCATTAACACCTACAGACTCTACAGTGTCTCATTAACACCTACAGACTCTCATTAACACCTACAGACTCTACAGCATCTCATTAATACCTACAACCTCTACAGCGTCTCATTAACACCTACAGACTCTCATTAACACCTACAGACTCTACAGTGTCTCATTAACACCTACAGACTCTCATTAACACCTACAGACTCTACAGCATCTCATTAACACCTACAGGCTCTACAGCGTCTCATTAACACCTACAGACTCTACAGCGTCTCATTAACACCTACAGACTCTCATTAACACCTACAGACTCTACAGCGTCTCATTAACACCTACAGACTCTCATTAACACCTACAGGCTCTACAGTGTCTCATTAACACCTACAGACTCTACAGCATCTCATTAACACCTACAGGCTCTACAGCATTTCATTAACACCTACAGACTGTACAGCGTCTCATTAACACATACAGATCCTTACTAACACCTACAGACTCTACAGCATCTCATTAATACCTACAACCTCTACAGTGTCTCATTAACACCTACAGACTCTACAGACTCTACAAATAATCAAGCCCTTTATCTATTAATGCAGCATATTAAGTGTATGTGTTAAGTGTTAATGTAATCATTACTAGATGAGTTAATGAAAGTCCATATGTAAGGATGTAAAAAAAAAAGATGTAATAGTGATACATTGAACGGTTTGATATAAGTCAAAAGATGATCTGTGTTTAAAACGCTGTTTTAGTTTTAATCACACAGTGTTAATTTAATGCTTTTATCAACACTACATGTACACCATACATACACACATACAGTATGAACTGTCAGCATTCATGTAATACCATTAGTGTTAATTCAGCAGTTATAGGTAGGATGCTATTAGCATCAATGTTAATGCAACACCTACGTGAGAGTTCATACAAGAACGTTAGTGTTAATTCAGATGTGAAGTAACACCTGGAGCACTGGCAGTGTTAATGCAGCACTGTATTAAAACACTGTATGAGTTTATTCAGGACTCGGTGTTAATTCCCTATTCTATGAGTTTTTATTACTATTTTAAATATTTTATTAGTGTTAATTCACTATGATGAGCGTCTGTGCTTTTTTTTAACATTACAGTTAATCTACTAGGATAGGAGTTGAATTTGTTATAGAGTTAATTCACTAGGTGTTGGTGCTCATCTCATACAGTGTTAGAGTAGCAGCGGTTGTGCAGCTTAACACCTGTGGTGCTCATACAGCTGTGCGCGCGCTACAGTGTTAATGTGATACACAGGACGCAATGAGGGTTGCAGTGCGTCCGACCTGTCAGGTTCAGCTACATACACCACACTGACTGAATGAGGAGTTCAGTTAACATTCACACCCGTTTATATGCTCGCGTGTGAAACGATGATCATCTCTCACACGTGGAAACGTCTCTGAATAAGTGTTTATTACAGCTCCGGATCAGTTGGCGCGCGACCGCGTGTTTAATAGCACAGAAACCACACAATAAAAAGAAATGAATGAATAAAAAGTGTAGAACACACAAAGGGATATGAAACGTGTTAACTTACATCGGAATCCAAGAGAAACGCTGATCCTCTGTTGTAGCAGCCGCTGGATGATGACAGCACCACAGTCGCACATCCTCCAACGCGAGCGCTCCGTTACAGATCCCGGTGTGTGCGGTGTGTGCTTCTGCACCCCGTGATGGAGAACAACACAGCGGTGTGTATGAAGCGCTACTCCGCTTCTGTGCCACACAGCAACACCGACAACACAGTGTTACCGGAGACACACCCTTTTCACTAACCACGCCCCCTCTTTCTTACATACCCGCGCAGGAACGGGTGCCATCCACAGGTGCGTACCTGGGCAGTGTATTACGCACAAACACTTTATCATGTCCACTAAATATTAGCCCATAATTTAGCGTTCAACTCGATCAGAGTCACGTGATTAACCTGGCTAGTCAATCCAGGGGTCTTCATAGCATCATTAATCCAATCACTGAGCACTTTATTAGGAACACTGGATCGATTCTGGGTATTAACGCATAAAAAACTTCAGTTCTTTTTGGCACGGATTTAACAAGACGTTTGAAACATTCCCTTGAAATTCTTCACCACGTTCAGTTGCATCTGACAATTCCTGCAGGTTTCCCCGAGCACTTTCATGCTGTTAATCTCCCATCCTTCCACATCCCTAAGGTGTTCTACTGGATTCAGATGTGAAGCTCACTGAAGAACAATGAAATCATGCTGGAAGTAACTATTAGAAGATGGTAAATCGTGTCAGTGTAGGGAAGGCAGGGAAGGTTTGACATGGTGTTATGATTTCTGAGATGCTTTTCTGCTCACCACAATTGCACAGAGTGGTTATCTGAGATACTGCAGTATTTATTATACATTACTCTCCTCCTCAGATCTCCCTCATCAGCAAGCCGTTTCCGTCGGCAGAACTGCTGCTTATGATGACTGTATATGGATTAATGAACTTACTTCAATTTTGTATCTCAGAAATGATTTTATTGTTTAAATGTAAATAAAATGATTATTCTGCATCTTAATTCTTAACAATTATCTTCTAAAGTTTCCCACACAATTGTCTTGACTCTTGTTTTTTTTTTTTTTTTTTTGTTACTGCAAAAAAGTATGTCTGTAGTATATAAAAGAACAGAAGAGAAGAGAAGAGAAGAGATCTATCTATCTGTATTTCTGACTGTCATATTTCTCTTTTTGTACTTGAATACTTTTCTTATAGAGCACTGAAACATTAAAATACAATCATTTGGCAGAAACTAATACTACTAACAAGTAAGTGGTGAAAATAGGTGTATTTGTCGCCACAGAGAGATGTTGATCTGACGTCGGAGTGTAAGGATGGCGGCCCACCGCCCTCTGTCGCTCCAGCATGGGGTGCGGTGTGAGGTGAGTTCTGAGGTGTCGATGGGAGCAGGTGCTAGAGAGTAGGAGAGATGTGAAATCATCATGGCAGCATGACAGATAAATAAAGCTGTGGTGGTGTTTGTAAAAGACATGGAGCTTGTGACTCGAGAGCTCGTGACTCGAGAGCTCGTGACTTGAGAGCTCGTGACTCTTTATTCCATTGAAGATAGTAAGCAGCGTGAGAATGGTTTTGCTTAACTGTAAAAACCCCACACTGGAGCACGTCGTCATGTTCAGGCGCACATGTTTTTGAATGAGCATATTTTTGTGAGTATGGCGGAAAATCACACATGCTGTACGCCAGTGTGGGGAATATGGGGTGTTTGGAGTGTGGGAACATTGGGCACAAAGAGTTTGTCTGTCCACACATAATACAGAACAGTGAGGCAGCTGGGCTCAGTGGAGTCAGGGCAGAGAGGCAGGCGAGAACAAGAAGTGGTGTGGGGCAGTTATGCCCCTTTACCACCGAGGCAGTTTGAGTGCAGGTTCGGAGCCTAATTTAGAACCAGTTTGTTATTTTTCGACACCCAAAGCACCGGCTCTGAACCAGGAAAAGTGGTTCTTAAGTAGCACCAAAACGTTGCTGGTCTAGACTTAAGAACACTTGTGTCAGGTGCTGGGGGTGGGGCTGTGGGCGGGGCTACTGTTAGCGCATTTGATAAAGTACCTTAAGTATACTAATGTTTAATACACTTTTACTTTACCGCGATATGATCAGTTATCAGCACACATGATAGTAGGTAGCTACATGCTAATGCTAATTTTTTTTCTGTGTTAATGATAAAATAACGTTATGTACTTTATCGATCACAACCTCCGTTTATACAGATTACACGGAGCCGCACGTACACGTCGGATTCGCCGCGTTTGGGTGTTAATGTAGGTTCACAAAGCCATGAGCATTAACAGTAAAGCAACATCCGCCATTGTTGTTGTGTTTGTGTTTGCCGCTGCTGCGCTAACGTTGCTGTGTAACGTGACACGTATACAGTGACGTCACACTCGGCTCTGTGACGCTCTCTAACCGATGGAAAGGCAAACCGGTTCTTAGAAGGTTCGCCAGTGGAACCAACTCTGAACCAGCACCAGCGCTAGCTCTGAACCAGCACCCGGTTCTTTTTGGTGGAAAAAGGGGTAATAGATGCTGCTGGAGGGAAGAACACTGACCAGGTGCTGAACAGGTGGATGGTGTTAAATGGGTAGACAAAAGAAAAGAAACTGAGAAACTAAATGAAGGGTCAGATGTGCAGAAGATGTCGGAGAAAGGTGTAGAGGAGAAAACGATGAGGGAACCTTTAGTGCACGTGAACATACAGAGCAGGGCTAGAACAGGCAGGGGGTCAGATAGCATGGGAGGGTTAACCAGTGCAGTACCGTCAAGGGACCGTCGAGTTTGCAGTTAGTGACGGGGAGCCGGCAAGTTCTCAAATGGAGCTGCAGCAGAAGTGTGATGACTTCATTTAGTAAAGTCACGAAAGTCCCTTGTTCAAAGAAAGAAGAAAAGAAGTCATCACACTGGGTGTTCTCTTCTGTCTGCAATGCTGTTTTCACTTGTTCTTTCTTTTTCCTTCTTTTAATCTCTTCAATGGAGAAACTAAAAATAGGTTCTGTAATCATTAAAGGAGGTGAGGACAGAAAAAAGGAGCAGTGAAAGAACTGATTTAGTGTAAAAAAAAAGACGTAACTTTCTTGCAGGAGACTCCTAATGAACAGGCTAATGAGGCAGATTGGGGTGTTGGGGGGGGGGACCCTTTCATAGAGAGCAGGGGTGGCAATACTTTTTAACAGTTCACTGGGCGAGACTAACACATGAGTAACAGAGCTAGAACATGGTATGGTTTTAATGCTGCAGACAGAAATAAACGGGTTCATGTTCATAAATATATACGCCCCAACAACGCCAGTGAGAGGGCACAACTTTTATATGCACTCGAGAATGCCCTAAAGCAGAGCAGCAGGAGATCTTTAGTGGTAATAGGAGTGAAGTGAAGTGAAGTGAAGTGACATGACATGACATAAGGCTAAGTATGGTGACCCATACTCTGCCTTTAACCCATCCAAAGTGCACACACACAGCAGTGAACACACACACACACACACACACACACACACACACACACACACACACACACACACACACACACACACACACACACACACACACACACTGTGAACACACACCGGGAGCAGTGGGCAGCCATTTATGCTGCGGCGCCCGGGGAGCAGTTGGGGGGTTCGGTGCCTTGCTCAAGGGCACCTCAGTCGTGGTATTGTGGGTTCGGCCTGAGACTCGAACCCACAACCGTAGGGTTAGGAGTCAAACTCTCTAAACTTTAGGCCACCTTTAGGACTTCCCCAGGACTTGGGACTGGAATTACACTACAGACTTCACCTTAGATAGAAAATGGGGGGAATCACACCCACAGTCCGCTAAGGTATCAGAGGGGCTCATCAGTCAGGGCAGCTTGGGTCATGTGTGGAGGGGGAAAAAAACATGGCATTAAACAATCACATAGAGTAAAGTCACTGATACAAGGATCACTGCTGCAAGACTGAACATGATATATATATATATATATATTTTTAAAGCAAGCATCTAACCAGAGTGCAATAGCAGCAAGTGCAGTGTTATATACAGTGTTTACAAACCTTAAATAAGCTAAATAAAGTGTTAATAAGGCAGTAATTTACAGATGTGTGTGTACTATAAACATATCATGACATAACGAATATAAATGAATGAATAAAAAGAAATGACGACTTCAACAGTCTGGTTTCTTGGTGGGAAGTTGGGGGGGGGGGGGGCGCACATCAAGAGCTGTCAGAAATACACAGCATACACACCGGAAATAATAAAGAGTAAAAATTCAAGAGCTTGAAAGAGAAATGAATAAAATACAAAGCAAAATGATGGAAGGTTTTAAGTTCCTTCCTTCATGAACAAGTCTAAAACAGCCCTAATGAGATCCAGCATTAAAGACATGGACACTTTCAGTGCCTTTTTCTTCGGTCTCACTAGAAAAGCAAAACCCCAGAATCAGATGATTTACCTCAGAAAAGCAGATGGAACCACCGATGGAGGCATCCAGACATTGTACCAGCTCCGATCGTCTTCCGTGCGATGAAGATTTTGGACCTCCACTGAGACGAGGCAGACTCTGTGAGGATCCTGAGACATCTACAGATCTACCAGCTCGGTCTTTTACATCACTACAACATTTATCAGACTGTATGTTTATAATCACACCCCCAGTGTCACCCAGACGAGGATGAGGTTCCCCTTTGAGTCCGGTTCCTCTCAAGGTTCCTTCCTTCACCAATTCAAGGGAGTTTTTCCTCCCCACTGCTGTCTGAGTCACCTCAGACTTGCTCATTGGGGATAAATACATACTGTACACATTACGAACTATAGATATCTCATACTAATTCTTTATATTATTCCTTATGTCTACCTTCTGCTCTATGTTTATGTTCTGTAAAGCTGCTTTGAGACAGTCTGTGGTAAAAAGCGCCATACAAATAAACTTGAATTGAATGGAAATGAATAATAAAAGAGGCAGCTGAAATAAGGAGAGAGACCACACAATTCTATATAGACCTCCATACAGTGCTGAGGGCTGTGACCCAGAGAGCTTCCCAAACTGCCTCCTGAACAGAGCAGAATGCTAGGAACCGGTCTTGAACTACAAGAAGTGGCCACCGCGGTTCATCAGCTTGCACTGGGACGTGCACGTGGGATTGATGGAGCTAGTTAAAAAGGAGCAGACCTGCTGGAGGTGTTCAGTGAGCTGCACATGAGCAGTAATGTCACTACTGCAAAAAGGAGACTTGGGACTTCGTAAGAACTGGAGGTTCGTGTCACTTTTATGCAGCGAATACAAGATTTTATTAAAATGTCTCGCAAACATTAGGCACGGTGGCTTATTGGTTAGCACGTTCGCCTCACACCTCCAGGGTCGGGGGTTCGATTCCCGCCTCCGCCTTGTGTGTGTGGAGTTTGCATGTTCTCCCCGTGCCTCGGGGGTTTCCTCCGGGTACTCTGGTTTCCTCCCCCGGTCCAAAGACATGCATGGTAGGTTGATTGGCATCTCTGGAAAATTATCCGTAGTGTGTGAGTGTGTGAGTGAATGAGAGTGTGTGTGTGCCCTGTGATGGGTTGGCACTCCGTCCAGGGTGTATCCTGCCTCGATGCCCCGATGACGCCTGAGATAGGCACAGGCTCCCTGGATAAGTGGTAGAAAGAGTGTGTGAGTGTGTGTGAGTGTGTGAGTGTGTGTGTGTGGGTGTGTGTGTGTGGGTGGACTGCAATAAAAATTGCAATTATGACTGCAATTCTGGCAACATTTCTTATGAAGTACAAAGTCAAATAATTTTGTGGATTGTAGGAAAATGCAAACATTCTACATCCTGGACTGTGTGTGTGTGTGTGTGTGTGTGTGTGTGTGTGTGTGTGTGTGTGTGTGTGTGTTGCAAACAGACTAAAGCAGTGTATGGACACAATAGTGCACAAAAGCAGTCCTGTTGCTCACCAAACCGCACCATGAGTGACAGTATTTTCCTTGTTAGAGATGTGATGTGATTGTGCAGGAGGAACTCATGTGATTTAGGTTTTCTGACCTTTGACAGGTTTGATGACAGTTATCTTTTTCAGCCACTTGAAGCTTTTGCTGTAGGAAGAGATTTTTATTTTATTTTATTTTATTGTGGTTAAAATTGTTAAACTCTGAGTCCTGTTTTACCCTCGGGGTTAGAGGTGGTCTCAGCTGTCCAGTGGTTCAGGGGGACTTTAACGTCTCTGTTAGTTCTTTTTCATTTGTTGTTTCCAGCGTTGTTTTTAAACGTCTCTGGAAGTTTCTATATGCTAATTAAACTGAAAATTAAAAAATCTCTCTCTCTC